>NC_134472.1:35057996-35072996 GCF_964194025.1 Convolutriloba macropyga
ATTATTTTTATTATTATTATTATTGTTATTAATATTATTTTTGTTTTAATTATTATTATTATTTTTAATATTATTATTATTATTATTATTTCTGTTATTATTAAAATAAATATTACTATTATGATTATTGCTACCATTATTAATATATTATTATTAGTTTTATTATTACTTTTCTAAATTTTATTTTTATTGTTATTGTTATTATTATTATCATTTTTATTATTTTTTTTGCTTCCACAACAGTGAGGGCTGCTCAAGCAACATAAATATATCTTTAGATGAACCATAATTGTTCAAGTTTGTTAAATTGATTTCATTTGAGGACAAACAGTTTTCGCAGTGATAGATCAATGTTATGAAACACAATTTTTTGATGCTGGAATATTTATTGAAGTTCTTCCAGATTAAGTTTAAAACTCGATTTTTGAGTCCGACTGACCGAAAAATTTAAAATTTTAATCTTTTTCTTTGCTAAAAATTTTACTCTTAACTTTTTTTCGATCTAATGCAACACCAGCTGATAACTCTACCTTTTCTGCACAATATAAACACGCCTGCTGACGTTGAACGCGTATTAATTGTTTATCTTTTTTGATAGCTAAAGAAGATCTGTTAGCCTATTGTAATAGTTGAGAGATAATATGTTCAGGGATCTTAGTCGTTTCCAATAGTTAAAGCTAAGTAGGATCCAGTTTAAAATTTTTTGTGATTTTTCTAAGAGTTGCATGTCAGACTTCTAAGGGAAGGCTTTATGAGTTCGCAGTTCTACATATTCCTTCAGAGTGAGACTGTCGGTCATAAAATTTCCAAAATCCTCAACAGTTCTTCCAGCAATCATCGACCCAACACCGGATTTAGTCTGGACTTGATATTATATATTATGTACTGGCATTTCGATAGAGTGAAGCTGATATTAATTTTCGTAACTCCAACTCATTGTTGAATCTAAATCTTGTTTGATTCCGTGTGCTTTTCCCAGATTTTTATTATATAATAATTTGCGATTGTCAGCAAGAAGAAAAAGTGTGGATTGAAAAACACTGTCATTTAAGATGTTAATGAAAAATAATGTAGGGGCCCAATTATTGTGCACTGAGGTACATCCGAGGTGAACAGCGACTTCTTCTGTTTCAGATTTCCAATTTTCCTTTATTGCAATTTGCTGTTCAGGTAAATTTTTTGACAGATTGCCGCCTTTTCCTATGCAACAGATGACACGTAAGAGTATACCTTGATCAATTTGGTCGAAAGTTTTGATAAAGTCAAAGAGAATTGAGGTATTTTCTAGATTGTTTTCAGAACAAATATTGTACATAATATCTTAGTTAGTAATCATTTGAAGAATGACTGATCTTTTACAAAAACCGTACAGAGTTACGTTTTCAGTCCATTTGTATCTAACCGCAAAATTTGATAGTATTCTAGTGCTTTTTGCAATTTTGATTGAGATTTTTTCTTCACAACACAAATTCTTCTACGAGAAGGAACAGCAATAAGTGCCTTTTCTTTAAGACTTCTCGCCACCATTGAAAATCTGCTATCTTGTGTTGTTTCTAAAATTGTTAGCGTAGAGTTTGACAAATGCCTCTACCTCACATATTTTCATCTTTTTTCACTGCAAATACGATTATCTTGCAATCTACTCACGAGTTTGTGTCCGCTAGATAAGGAGTTCCTTTAACTTTGTGTTTTTTTTGGCTTTTTGACCCATGCTGCTAGTTCTTTTCCGTGTAGAGCTTTGATTTTGTCGTCGTTTTCTCTCAAAGGTCTATCTTTAGGGTGCAGCAGTTTTTCAAGCTTTTGTTTCATGGTTTTCGATTTGTTTTACATCAATGAGTCAATCAGATTGCTGATTTAGCTTCTCTGTTCTGTTTCAAATGAGCTCCAATCAGATCTCTTATGTTCCAACACAAAATTTATGCCGGAGTCTTAAAGTCTCCCAGGAAATAGATAAGATGACATCTCCAATCTATCTAAGCATACCACTAACTCCGCATCCGATGCAAGATTCAATCAGAAACCCTTTTGTTGTTAGGAGGTACTTCTTGCAATGATATTCAAAAATTATCGTCAGGATATTTTTCGTTTTTGACCTCCAGCTTAGTGGTTGCATATTATTTTGCCCTCTCTACATGCATGTGATATGTTTTTATTTTCTCTTTTTTATGCCAGTTTTTGCTTGAACGATGTTTTGTCTAACGCTTTTGACCTTTCGCCCTGAAAAACTGGATGAACAGATAGCACCTTCCGGGCATTAAGCGCTCTATACAGCTTTTCAGCTCCGCTTCTTCTCACAATGTTTTGGTGACTTACAATTATGGTGTGAAGGGCGTTTCTTAGAGGTTAAAGACCCTTCACTGACCTCCTCCCCCACTTTTGCCCCCCGCGCTCTTACTCATAGCAGCCCTCCCCCCCCCGCACCAGTGCTGCCCCACCCCTGCCATCAGCCCTTGTTGCACCCCCCGTTTCTAGCTACTGATGAACAACCGCTGGCTAAAAACACTATTTTGCATATCTACTATTTTGCACAATTTTTTTCAGGCTTTGATATTTGATTTATTTGAAAATGTTTTAGCCCTAGGTGTCAAGGAAAAAATAATAATTGTAATATTTTGCTACTGCCTTGTTTTTAATTGTAATTGAATGGTTTCAGCATATTAACATCACAATTTTTAGCTTTTTTTTGAAAAAGTGCATTTAATTTTCAAACTTTTTGAGATTAGTTTTTCCTTATTCAAGTCTTTCCAGACCCATGGGCAAATGTTTATCTTTTTTGTGCTAAATATTGAAAGTGTGACCAACGGTTTTTTTTAAATGTTTTCTAAGTTTGATGACTGTTTCCGGCCCACAGTAATGGTATGTTTTTCAAGATTTTTTTATCACCAACGTAAGCAATTTGTCAATTTATTTACAATTTTTCATGTTTTTGATTTTCTTCTTTCACCAGGTGGTCTGGGACCTCCTCCAACTTTTAATAATAAGCAGCTGTGTCATTTCTAGAGTTATGGGTATGGCGATCTATATTTTTATGACTCTAGTTTTAGTAGTTTTCTGATGATTTTTTTTTCAAATGTTCGGAAATCTTTATCATATTTCAAGTGTATGGATCTTTTTGACCCAGTGAAACAATTTCAGACAATGGAATTTTTCTGAAGTTATTAATATCACGAATTCTGGCAACATTATGCTAAAGTTTTACTTTGTTTCCAGTATTTTTTGTCTGAGATTGACAACCGCTACTGGCCAACGAAACTTTTTCAATATTGAAGATGGGTTACTTGACAGAGCATTCGAGACCAAAAATGGTTTTCAACTTTTTTTTACTGCGAAATTGAAAAAATGTGTTTTCAAATTTGCCCATTTCATATTTTTTCTTAATCATTTGTTCAGTAACAAGGCTAGAAAAATAGAAGTATCATGGAAAATGTTCCTCTCTCTTTCCCTCTGTGTTGGTTAGGGTTTCTTTCGTTCTCGTTCTCGTTTTATCTCTATCTCTCTCTCTCTCTCTCTCTCTCTCTCTCTCTCTTTTGTTGATTCCGCATTTCTGCTGCTGTTGTGGCGCAATGTTCTCATCCCTGATCCTCAGTAACAATGAGTTATAATAGAAATGTTTAATCATAAATCGCTTAACAGGCCTTTTTTTGGAAATCATTGATAATTGCTCTCAAAAGCAATGTTTAGCTAATATATTAATCCTGTCTGTCACTTTTATGCAATTTTTCGCATGGCCGATTCGTCTGGCCCATTTGACTTTTGTCTTCAGAAACGGGATAATGAGGTAGCGCCCAGTTTGCATAAAGTTTTCTTAGATCTCTTAGGCTTCAAACGGAAAAGATCCGTTCTTCATTGTGAATTGAAGGTTCTATGTTAAACAGTCAGTTGATAAATAAGTCAGCATTCGGCATTTTTTTGTTATTAATTTTGCGCTTCGTCATTTAAAAATTTTTTTAGTCAGTTTAAATATTTTTAGAACCCAGTGAGCACTCTTTTCGGATATAATTTTATTTTTGTTCGCCCCATCTTAGTGGGCATTTATCTCACACGCCTTTCAGGCGCACGTGCTAAATTTGTACGTAGTAACGTGCTATTTAATAACATGATTTGGAAGGGGACATAAGAACGGGGGGGGGCAGTATATATTCCTCTTTTTCTCAGCTCACTTTCGATGATCAACTACTAGCAAATTCCAACTACTACCCCATGGAAGAGAAGTAAAAAATAATGAACTGGGATACAAACAAAGACCCCCAACTTCATCAATAAGCAAGAAACTAATATTAGATCAGAATAATAAATATGAATACCCAATACACTATTGGATGTTAAAGTTTGTTGATAAGATGCGTATAAAGGTTACTAAAGTCCACAGAAAAATTAAATTTAAACAAGATTATATAATTAGAAACTATATTGAACTTAATGCTAAAATGAGAGCAGAAGCTAAAACTGAGCCTGAGAAAGATATATTTAAGTTAATGAATAACTCATTGTTTGGGAAAAAGTTGTGAGAATCCATTAAAGTATCTAGAAGCCAAGATAATAACAAACGAATATGAAATACTTAAAGCTGTTAGTAAACCAACATGTAATTAGATGTGAAAACTATACTCTAATAGAATTCTATAAAAAGGAAATACAACATGATAAACCAATATATCTAGGCTCTGCTGTATTGGAGTTAAGTAAACTCCATATGTATAAATTTTATTATGATGTACTGAAATCATCGCTAGAAGACATCAACCTTCACTATATGGACACGGACAGTTTTATTTTAAGTTATAGTAAAGGTACTGTTGACAACGAGCACATGGATTTGTTTAATCTAGATATTCCTAGGAAAACAAATAATAAAGTCCCTGGCAAGTTTAAACACGAGCAAGGGAGTAAAATAATGGAAGAATGTATTGTATTAAAACCCAAAACATATAGTATAAAAAACTATGGCGCAAAAGATAAAGGAATAAAGAAAGAAAGTAATGGAAAGCACGAGGAATATTAAAATGCTCTAATAGATAATAAAGAAAGGACAGTAGAGGAAAGTAGGATTCAAAAAGTAGGAAGTTTTATGACCACAATTAAGATAAGTAAAAGAAGTTTAAGTAATTTTGATGATAAAAAATTTTATGTAAATAATATAAAAAGTTATCTCCTAGATGAGAACATGTGTTTATTCAAAAGAGATTTAATAAATAAAATCAGTTAACAGACTTTGTCTGAGCCAAACTGACGGACTCTGGTAAACCAAGAACTGATAAAAAATATTAAAGAATTAACAATTAAGGAAGATAGAAATTTTATTGAAGACGTTATTAGATTATATAATGAACTGTGATAATTATTTTTTTTGTATAAAAAATGACTAGACTAGATAAACTCAAAGAATTAAATAAAGTACAAAAACTAAACAGAAGAAATATATTAGAAGATAATTTAAAATAACGAGAGTATTATGGTGAAGTAGAAGAGTTATTTGATCCTCTAACTAAAATTTTAAATACAAACGCTGAAACAATGCAAGCTCTTCAAAACAAACTTTGCCCGAGCTAGACAGTAACAATAATACTTTAAAGAGTCTAGGACACCATCAGCAAAACAGCTTTCTTGATGAACGGACCGCCCTCTCAACCCCCACACCCGATCCACACGCAACATTAAAAGATGAAAGAGGGCAAACTTTTGCCGTAGACAATGATATGATTGATATTTTATTACTAATGGGTAAACAAACGAATAAACAATTCCAAGTAATATCAGTTGATCCAATTTCAAACAAATTTGAAATAATTGGTGTAGATGTATCTTTAGTCCCTGATGGTATAAAAATGAAAGGTAAAATCTATGATTTTTCTAAGGGCTTTGCTATATTTATTACTAATAAAGATGTAATCGAAAGAGATATAAAAGGTGATGAAAACAAAAAAAAACAATTTCTAACGGATATTGGTTATAAACAAAGAGGAGATACTAAAAGTAATAGATCGAAAGTTATAAGAGGAATGCTTGCTAGTATCGGTGAAACCACTTCTCGTGTTATATCAAAACCAATCTCCAGTGAAGATGAAAAATATCGTCGTGATACTAGTGATTATGAACAAGGGATAGATGAAAAAGAAGAAGAAGAAGAAGAAGAAGAAGAAGAAGAAACTGATTATGAGACTGATAAACAAATAGAAGCTAGTGGTCTTAGCAAAGCTGACCCAAATAGCTTAATCTGCAAAGCAGATTCCCTGATAGAAAGATTAGAATTGTTAATACTAGAAACAAAAGCTGGTCAGGATGGATTATATGATGAAATGCTAGATATATCTAAGCAACTAACATCTATGAACATTATAATCAAGAGCAACTAGATAATTTTGTTATTAACTATGGTAAATAGGTGAAACCATGACTACATCCATAAAAAATGTGGAAAAACAACAACAGCAGCAACAACAAAAACTAGTTAAACAAGTATTTAGCCCTCAAACAACAAAGTTTAGAGGAGAAAGATTAATACCAATATATATATATATATATATATATATATATATATATAAATGAAACATGGTCAGCTGATTTAATTGATAAATCATCTCTAAGTAAATACAATAATTATTATTAGTTTATATTAACAGTTATAGATATATTCACAAAATATGCATGAGCTATTCCATTGAAGAATAGATTTGGTTCATCTATAACTATTGGTTTTAAAAATCATATCAGAAGCACCAAAAACCAGAAAAGTTATGGGTAGATAGAGGTAGTGAGTTTTACAATAAAATATTTAAATCTTTACTTAAAGAATATGAAACCAAACTATATTCTACTTATAGTGATTTAAAGGCTGTGTTTATAGAAAGATTCAATAGAACATTATTACATATAATTAATAAACCAATGTTCATCAATGGTGATGGTAATTGGGTAAATATATTAAATGATGCAGTCATAACATATAACAATAACATTCATTCAACAATTTATATGACACCTGTTGATGCTTCTAATAATCTCGATAAGGTTAAATACTCATTCATTTATAGGAATATTAAAACTAAACTTAAAATTGGTGATTATGTTAGAAATTCAGATAAACGTAATATCTTCTCTAAGGGATACACTTCTAATTGGAATTGAGAGTTGTTTAAAGTTAATGAGATTTTAAAAACACAACCACCAACTTATAAGATAGAAGATATGAATGGAGAGATAATAGAATATAAGTATTATGAACAGGAACTATTAAAATCCGGGTTTGAGTTTGAATCTAATAATAAGGTTTTAGAATAATTAAATATCAGGGAACCTGCTTCGAAGATTGACCTACGGTCCTAAACCGGCAAGCCGGATCAACATATTTGCGGGTTCCCCGATAGACCTTCGGTCAGCTACATGGTAGATTGGGGAAACTGCTTCGCAGAGTCAAATTTTTCTGTAAATAAATACAAAGATGACAAGATATACTTTCAATCAGGCTGAACAAGCATCATCAAATATTATTCTATCACCAAGTAAGTCCCGTCAAGTATTCTTAGAAGATAACGATAATATTGACCTGAAAGATACCTATAAAATTACAACTGTACATCCTCCTATAGATGAAAACAATGTTGTTGATAAAGAGTATTGTGACAATAACTTATTATCCTCTCCTAAAAAAATAGACATTTTAAGTAGAAACATATTTGAACTGAGAAAGGGTGACTTTGATAAAGTTACAACTAAAGCACTACAACTAAATGAAACTCAGTTAATGATGAACTACATAATGCGTTTATTGAATCAGTAACTGAAGTCACAAATACTGTTAAGTTTTGTAATAAAGTTGCTGCTGATACTATCTCTAAATATAATCAATTAAAACAAGAATTTGATAACAATAAATTTAATCAGAATATCACTAACATACAACTAGATGATATGTTTACTACGGGTCTGAAAGAATCTTAAAAAATTAATAAAGAGACTACTTCTGCCGTTGATGAAGCAATTATAAAGAATAAAAGGACAATAGTACACATATAATATCTATATTATTAGAAAGTAAGTTAGTAGACAACAGAAAACAAGCAAGACTAGAGATGCATTATGATTTTAGACAAGAAGATATAATGAAGGATATTGAGAGTTATTTTACTACTGAAAATGACTAACCCAACAGCACCGGGTGAGAGATTACTATATCCAGATTTGTCATCAGTATCAGAACGACTGATCCGCGAAGCGGCTGAGAAACAGATCGGCAATGCCGCAACTGTTAATGAACAGCTGATAAACGAAAAGATTCAAGCTGATAATAAATTTATCAATATTATCAACATTATAAAAGATATTACAAATTATTATGAAACTGAAACTAATAACCATAATAAGAAGTTAAGTAGATATAAAAATTATATTAACGTAGCTGAGATAACAGAAATACTATTATCATCAATTGCAACAACGGCAACAACAACATCAGTTGCATTAAGAGGTATAAAATTACCTTATTCTATACCAACAGCTTTTGCTACAGCAACTGTTTGTGGTTCATTATCAAAAACAATTAATACTAAAATAAGAAAAAAATTATAAAGTATTCACAAATGTATATTTTAGGTAAACAGTTTAGCGACAAGTTAAATAAACTATATACTAAATCAATGAATGATAATAAAATAAATAATGATGAATATAATGAATTAGTCAAGGTATATGAGGATAATAAGAAGAATCGGCGAAGCCGCAACTCCGTTGACAAGAAAAACAAGCTGAGTGTTTTTTAAACTAAAGTTGTTAGTGTTTAGTTATAATAATGTATTCAGTAAAAATAATATTAATTTTAATATATAGACATAGACAATATTAGAGCTAGTCTTACTCTTAACCTTAGCCTTAGCCATAACTAAATTATCTTTGCTTTGTACCTAAGTATAAACCTCTTCCTTTTTGTACTACATTTAACTTCACCAGTAGTTGCAAATTTAATTAAATCAGGTGTGGCTGATAAAACAGCTCTAGGGTTTCTAGATGCAGCTGCACTTCCTATTTTACTTGCTATTTCTAATGCTCTTAATGGATTATTAGCAACTTTTTTTCCAGAGTTAACCGTAGCTCTACCAACACTTTTAAAGATATCTTTCAATCCCTCTGCTTCTATTGTTGCATCACTAACAGTCATTGACCTACTTCTCTTACACTTAACACAATTACCCTTTAACATTTTAGTACGTGTTGAAGTAATAAAACCTCTTATGTTATTAGTACCACTATAATGTCTACCTCCAATGCAATATGAATGAGTTTTAAATTTCTGTAAAAGACTCTTGTCTATATATGAAAAATAATGGAAGTTAAAAAATATAATCCTCTTGTTGTTATGAATAAACTTAAACCTAAAGCTAAGCCCAAGACAAAGCTTGAAGCAAAAGGTTTATCTCTAGAGAATATAAAAAATAGATATTATTTATGCTAGGGGCTATGTTAAGACTAGTAGGAAATAGTTTAGAGCTATCGGTGACCCCGCTTCACGGATGGGGCTTCAAAGATGTTTCACCATAACTATGACAATCAGGAACTGCTTCGCAGATAACTATAACAATGACTATAATTAAGAGATTATATCAACCATCTTATTACCATCACTATTCACACTAATAACCTTTCTAGTTAATACTAATGCATGACATATAACATCGGCAAATGCAGCACTAAATTTAAAATTAAGTTGTATTGGTTGCGGGCCTAAGTGATCACTTTGATATCTAGTATCAAATACATATATTCTATAACTGCTTTTGAATGTTCTATGATTTATATATTGTTTTATATTATGTGGTGGCCCATCATAGTTTTTATTAAAGCTAACAACCTCATTAAAAGCCTCATTTAAATTGTTAGCTTCATAAAAAAATTAATTCAATCCTCAGGATAAAACTCGTTACCAATCTTACAAGAACATTCAGTAACATTCATAATATGAAATGTACTTGCATCATGAGTTTGTTCATTAACGTTATTATTTTCAAAACCAACTATTATATATTGTGGTCCTTCCATACGACTGTCCATTCCTAGATCAAACAAGAAGTTAGTAGCATTGGGTAAATTCTTATAAAATGTCTTTCTTTCATAATAGCTAAAGTCTACATTATACTTTTTAATTAAACCCTTTTGCACAATACTTCTATTGTCATTACTAGGATCAATACTAGGCCCACACCATGATATATCTCTAATATCTATATTACCAACAATAGCAACTGCACCAGGAATAGCACTAACTCTATATAGAGCTCTATCATTATTATTCCTTTTTAATATTAGTTTAAATCCTAAACCATATGTAGTCTTCTCTAAATCATTTACAAAACCAAATAGATCACTCATCTTAATCATCATATACATATGGCCTCTTTCTGCAACAACATGATCACCTTTAAGTTGACTGTCTCTATTGCCTTGATTTCTAACAAAACCGCTCTCATATTCATCGCCAATACTAGTTAATAACTTATATATCAATAGATTAAGATGACAATGATCTATATATTCAATAGTCCTACCACCACTAGTTTCAAACTTAATTGAACTAAACAATACCATCATACCATAATTAACTAATCTGATATTAGCATCATTAGCAAATACACCACCGCCATTATCTGATACAATAAATTCTATCTCTAGATACGAATCATGCAAATTTGATAATAATAAATTTAATCAGAATATCACTAACATACAACTAGATGATATGTTTACTACGGGTCTGAAAGAATTTTAAGAAATTAATAAAAAGACTACTTCTGCCGTTGATGAAGCACTTATAAAGAATAAAGGACAATAGTACAATATATAGTATCTACATTATTAGAAAGTAAGTTAGTAGACAACAAAAAACAAGCAAGACTAGAGATGCATTATGATTTTAAACAAGAAGATATAATGAAGGATTTTGAGAGTTATTTTACTACTGAAAATGACTAACCCAACAGCACCGGGTGAGAGATTACTATATCCAGATTTGTCATCAGTATCAGAACGACTGATCCGCGAAGCGGCTGAGAAACAGATCGGCAATGCCGCAACTGTCAATGAACAGCTGATAAACGAAAAGATTCAAGCTGATAAAAAAATTTAACAATAATATCAACATTATAAATTTTATTAGAAATTATTATGAAACTGAAACTAATAACTATAATAAGAAGCTAAGTAGATATAAAAATTATATTAACGTAGCTGAGATAACAGAAATACTATTATCATCAATTGCAACAACGGCAACAACAACATCAGTTGCCTTAAGAGGTATAAGATTACCTTGTTCCATACCAACAGCTTTTGCTACAGCAACTGTTTGTGGTTCATTATCAAAGACAATTAATACTAAAATAAGAAAAAAAAATAAATCATTCACAAATGTATTTTTTAAGTAAACAGTTTAGCGACAATTTAAATAAACTATATACTAAATCAATGAATGATAATAATATAGATAATGATGAATATAATGAATTAGTCAAGGTGTAGGAGAATAATAATAAGAAGAACCGGCGAAGCCGCAACTCCGTTGACAAGAAAAACAAGCTGAGTGTTTTTTAATCTAAAGTTGTTAGTGTTTAATTATAATAATGTATTTAGTAATAATAATATTAATATTAACATATATAGACATAGACAATATTAGAGCTAGTCTTACTCTTAACCTTAGCCTTAGCCATAACTACATTATCTTTTCTTTGTACCTAAGTATAAACCTCTTCCTTTTTGTACTACCTTTTTAACTTCACCAGTAGTTGCAAATTTAAATAAATTAGGTGTGGCTGATAAAACAGCTCTAGGGTTTCTAGATGCAGCTGCACTTCCTATTTTACTTGCTATTTCTAATGCTCTTACTGGATTATTAGCAACTTTCTTTCCATAGTTAACCGTAGCTCTACCAACACTTTTAAAGATATCTTTCAATCCCTCTGCTTCTATTGTTGCATCACTAACAGTCATTGACCTACTTCTCTTACACTTAACACAATTACCCTTTAACCTTTTAGTACCTGTTGAAGTATTAAAACCTCTTTTGATATTAGTACCACTATAATGTCTACCTCCAATGCCATATGAATGAGTTTTAAATTTCTGTAAAAGACTCTTGTCTATATATAAAAAATAATAGAAGTTGAAAAGTATAATCCTCTTGTTGTTATGAATAAACATAAACCTAAAGCTAAGCCCAAAAAAAAAGCTTGAAGCAAAAGGTTTATCTCTAGAGAATATAAAAAACAGATATTATTTATGCTAAGGGCTATGTTAAGACTAGTAGGAAATAGTTTAGAGCTATCGGTGACACCGCTTCACGGATGGGGCTTCGCAGATGTTTCACCATAACTATGACAATCAGGAACTGCTTCGCAGATAACTATAACAATGACTATAATTAAGAGATTATATCAACCATCTTATTACCATCACTATTCACACTAATAACCTTTCTAGTTAATACTAATGCATGACATATAACATCGGCAAATGCAGCACTAAATTTAAAATTAAGTTGTATTGGTTGTGGGCCTAAGTGATCACTTGGATATCTTGTATCAAATACATATATTCTATAACTACTTTTGAATGTTCTATGATTTATATATTGTTTTATATTATGTGGTAGCCCATCATAGTTTTTATTAAAGCTAACAACCTCATTAAAAGCCTCATTACAATTGTTAGCTTCATAAAAATATTCATTCTATCCTCAGGATAAAACTCGTTACCAATCTTTCAACAACATTCAGTAACATTCATTATATGAAATGTACTTGCATCATGAGTTTGTTCATTAACATTAATATTTTCAAAACCAACTATTATATATTGTGTTCTTTTCATACGACTGTCCATACCTAGATCAAACAAGAAGTTAGTAGCATTGGGTAAATTCTTATAAAATGTCTTTCTTTCATAATAGCTAAAGTCAACATTATTCTTTTTACTTACACCCTTTTGCACAATACTTCTATTGTCATTACTAGGATCAATACTAGGCACACACCATGATATATGTCTAATATCTATATTAACAACAATAGCAATTGCACCAGGATTAGCATTAACTCTATATAGAGCTCTACCATTGTTACTCCTTTTTAATATTAGTTTAAATCCTAGAACATATATAATCTTCTCTAAATCATTTACAAAACCAAATAGATCACTCATCTTAATCATCATATACATATGGCCACTTTCTGCAGCAAAATGATCACTTTTAAGTTGACTATCTCTATTGCCTTGATTTCTAACAAAACCGCACTCATATTCATCGCCAATACTAGTTAATAACTTATATATCAATAGATTAAGTCGACAATGATGTATATATTCAATAGTCCTACCACCACTAGTTTCAAACTTAATTGAACTAAACAATACCATCATACCATAATTAACTAATCTGATATTAGCATCATTAGCAAATACATCACCGCCATTATCTGATACAATAAATTCTCTAGATACGAATCATGCAAATTTAAATGATTCTCTTCTCTATTGCGAATGATATTAATATTAGTATTAACCGTATTCATTGTTGCTAGATTATTCGGTTTTTATTTTATAATCTTACTTTGGGTATATTATTATCATAACCATAAGTTGTATCCAAATTAAAATCTATTTTATAAGATAAAAAAAGTATAACTAAAAAGGTATAACTAACTATAGATATAACTATAAATATAGAATTATTTGAAAAATAAAAATGACAGACAATTTAGCTTATATGAATTACAAAAGATACTTGAAGCTCTAACTGAAACTAAAGAAGAACACACGCTTAACTTTAGAATGGTAAAATCAAAAGAAAGATTTAATTTTAGTGAACCTGTACTTAATACAACAAATCTAGGTTTAATTAGATTATCAGTTTATAACTCGGTGTTTATTGTAAATGGGAATAATAATAAATTTAGGTTCACTTCTTTAGATCGAAAAACTTTCTCTGATACAAAATCATATATTATAACATCCGGTGCATATGAATTATCTGAAATAGCAGAAAAATAAAAGAAAAAACTGAAGGTAATTTTATAATGGAAGAAGATCAAAATACAATGAAATGTAAAATGGAAATAAAACAAGGAGTACTTAGCTTTGATGTAGAAAATTCAATAGGATCATTACTAGGATTTAGGAAAATATTTTGCAGAGCAGGTACATATACATCTCAGAAAATTTTTGATATTATGGGTTTTGATACAATTAATATTCATTGTAATATTATATCTAGAGCTAAAGATAATGGTAAAGATACAGATATATTATATACTTTTAATCTAACTGAACCAACCGGTTATATGATCATAAATATTCCAACAAATGTATTATATCAAAATGTAACTAAAGATCTTAATCTTTTTGACAGTTGTTTTTCCTAATTCAGGTCTTTCTAGACCATGGAGCCAGATAACTTCCTAAGAAATTTGATAATAAGTTACAGTCCATTTTTTATTAACCATGAAATGGTTCCTCAAATTTTGATGTCACAAATTGTACCAATTTCTTGATAAAACTTGCTCTTCTCAACTTTTTCGAATATTTTGTGGTTTTTTTGGTTTTTTAGCAGCAAGAGCCAAAAACTGTTAACAGGCTATTGTACAAATTTAAGACGTAATGGATTATCTTACAAGTTTTTAACACCACGAAGTTTAGCGTTTTTTGACAGTTTCGCCATATTTTTCCAACTTGTTGAATTTTAAAGTAATTATTAAAATTTTTTGAGCTGCAACGGTCAGAAAACCTCCCTTAGGTTTTGATAAAAAATTAACGGAAAAATGTTTTTGGATATGGATTAGTTTTCTCTTTAATATCACAAGTTTTAGCCTTTTTTTTACAAATTTACAATTTTTTAAAGTTTTTTGAATTTTTTAAATCATTTTTTAGGTTTCTCTAGCCTCAAGAGCCACAGAACTTCCTTTAGGGTTTCATAATATGTTACTTTATAGATTGTAGATGTAATGGTATGTTTATTAT
>NC_134472.1:35075496-35201203 GCF_964194025.1 Convolutriloba macropyga
CTCTTAACTTTTTTTGATCTAAGGCAACACCAGCTGATAACTCTACCTTTTCTGCACAATATTAACACGCCTGCTGACGTTGAACGCATATTAATTGTTTATCTTTTTTGATAGCTAAAGAATATCTGTTAGCCTATTGTAATAGTTGAGAGATAATATGTTCAGGGATCTTAGTCGTTTCCAATAGTTAAAGCTAAGTAGGATCCAGTTTAAAATTTTTTGTGATTTTTCTAAGAGTTGCATGTCAGACTTCTAAGGGAAGGCTTTATGAGTTCGCAGTTCTACATATTCCTCCAGAGTGAGACTGTCGGTCATAAAATTTCCAAAATCCTCAACAGTTCTTCCAGCAATCATCGACCCAACACCGGATTTAGTCTGGACTTGATATTATATATTATGTACTGGCATTTCGATAGAGTGAAGCTGATATTAATTTTCGTAACTCCAACTCATTGTTGAATCTAAATCTTGTTTGATTCCGTGTGCTTTTCCCAGATTTTTATTATATAATAATTTGCGATTGTCAGCAAGAAGAAAAAGTGTGGATTGAAAAACACTGTCATTTAAGATGTTAATGAAAAATAATGTAGGGGCCCAATTATTGTGCACTGAGGTACATCCGAGGTGAACAGCGACTTCTTCTGTTTCAGATTTCCAATTTTCCTTTATTGCAATTTGCTGTTCAGGTAAATTTTTTGACAGATTGCCGCCTTTTCCTATGCAACAGATGACACGTAAGAGTATACCTTGATCAATTTGGTCGAAAGTTTTGATAAAGTCAAAGAGAATTGAGGTATTTTCTAGATTGTTTTCAGAACAAATATTGTACATAATATCTTAGTTAGTAATCATTTGAAGAATGACTAATCTTTTACAAAAACCGTACAGAGTTACGTTTTCAGTCCATTTGTATCTAACCGCAAAATTTGATAGTATTCTAGTGCTTTTTGAAATTTTGATTGAGATTTTTTCTTCACAACACAAATTCTTCTACGAGAAGGAACAGCAATAAGTGCCTTTTCTTTAAGACTTCTCGCCACCATTGAAAATCTGCTATCTTGTGTTGTTTCTAAAATTGTTAGCGTAGAGTTTGACAAATGCCTCTACCTCACATATTTTCATCTTTTTTCACTGCAAATACGATTATCTTGCAATCTACTCACGAGTTTGTGTCCGCTAGATAAGGGGTTCCTTTAACTTTGTGTTTTTTTGGCTTTTTGACCCATGCTGCTAGTTCTTTTCCGTGTAGAGCTTTGATTTTGTCGTCGTTTTCTCTCAAAGGTCTATCTTTAGGGTGCAGCAGTTTTTCAAGCTTTTGTTTCATGGTTTTCGAATTGTTTTACATCAATGAGTCAATCAGATTGCTGATTTAGCTTCTCTGTTCTGTTTCAAATGAGCTCCAATCAGATCTCTTATGTTCCAACACAAAATTTATGCCGGAGTCTTAAAGTCTCCCAGGAAATAGATAAGATGACATCTCCAATCTATCTAAGCATACCACTAACTCCGCATCCGATGCAAGATTCAATCAGAAACCCTTTTGTTGTTAGGAGGTACTTCTTGCAATGATATTCAAAAATTATCGTCAGGATATTTTTCGTTTTTGACCTCCAGCTTAGTGGTTGCATATTATTTTGCCCTCCCTACATGCATGTGATATGTTTTTATTTTCTCTTTTTTATGCCAGTTTTTGCTTGAACGATGTTTTGTCTAACGCTTTTGACCTTTCGCCCTGAAAAACTGGATGAACAGATAGCACCTTCCGGGCATTAAGCGCTCTATACAGCTTTTCAGCTCCGCTTCTTCTCACAATGTTTTGGTGACTTACAATTATGGTGTGAAGGGCGTTTCTTAGAGGTTAAAGACCCTTCACTGACCTCCTCCCCCACTTTTGCCCCCCGCGCTCTTACTCATAGCAGCCCTCCCCCCCCCCCGCACCAGTGCTGCCCCACCCCTGCCATCAGCCCTTGTTGCACCCCCCGTTTCTAGCTACTGAAGAACAACCGCTGGCTAAAAACACTATTTTGCATATCTACTATTTTGCACAATTTTTTTCAGGCTTTGATATTTGATTTATTTGAAAATGTTTTAGCCCTAGGTGTCAAGGAAAAAATAATAATTGTAATATTTTGCTACTGCCTTGTTTTTAATTGTAATTGAATGGTTTCAGCATATTAACATCACAATTTTTAGCTTTTTTTTGAAAAAGTGCATTTAATTTTCAAACTTTTTGAGATTAGTTTTTCCTTATTCAAGTCTTTCCAGACCCATGGGCAAATGTTTATCTTTTTTGTGCTAAATATTGAAAGTGTGACCAACGTTTTTTTTTTAAATGTTTTCTAAGTTTGATGACTGTTTCCGGCCCACAGTAATGGTATGTTTTTCAAGATTTTTTTATCACCAACGTAAGCAATTTGTCAATTTATTTACAATTTTTCATGTTTTTGATTTTCTTCTTTCACCAGGTGGTCTGGGACCTCCTCCAACTTTTAATAATAAGCAGCTGTGTCATTTCTAGAGTTATGGGTATGGCGATCTATATTTTTATGACTCTAGTTTTAGTAGTTTTCTGATGATTTTTTTTTCAAATGTTCGGAAATCTTTATCATATTTCAAGTGTATGGATCTTTTTGACCCAGTGAAACAATTTCAGACAATGGAATTTTTCTGAAGTTATTAATATCACGAATTCTGGCAACATTATGCTAAAGTTTTACTTTGTTTCCAGTATTTTTTGTCTGAGATTGACGACCGCTACTGGCCAACGAAACTTTTTCAATATTGAAGATGGGTTACTTGACAGAGCATTCGAGACCAAAAATGGTTTTCAACTTTTTTTTACTGCGAAGTTGAAAAAATGTGTTTTCAAATTTGCCCTTTTCATATTTTTTCTTAATCATTTGTTCAGTAACAAGGCTAGAAAAATAGAAGTATCATGGAAAATGTTCCTCTCTCTTTCCCTCTGTGTTGGTTAGGGTTTCTTTCGTTCTCGTTCTCGTTTTATCTCTATCTCTCTCTCTCTCTCTCTCTTTTTTGTTGATTCCGCATTTCTGCTGCTGTTGTGGCGCAATGTTCTCATCCCTGATCCTCAGTAACAATGAGTTATAATAGAAATGTTTAATCATAAATCGCTTAACAGGCCTTTTTTTGGAAATCATTGATAATTGCTCTCAAAAGCAATGTTTAGCTAATATATTAATCCTGTTTGTCACTTTTATGCAATTTTTCGCATGGCCGATTCGTCTGGCCCATTTGACTTTTGTCTTCAGAAACGGGATAATGAGGTAGCGCCCAGTTTGCATAAAGTTTTCTTAGATCTCTTAGGCTTCAAACGGAAAAGATCCGTTCTTCATTGTGAATTGAAGGTTCTATGTTAAACAGTCAGTTGATAAATAAGTCAGCATTCGGCATTTTTTTGTTATTAATTTTGCGCTTCGTCATTTAAAAATTTTTTTAGTCAGTTTAAATATTTTTAGAACCCAGTGAGCACTCTTTTCGGATATAATTTTATTTTTGTTCGCCCCATCTTAGTGGGCATTTATCTCACACGCCTTTCAGGCGCACGTGCTAAATTTGTACGTAGTAACGTGCTATTTAATAACATGATTTGGAAGGGGACATAAAAACGGGGGGGGGGGGCAGTATATATTCCTCTTTTTCTCAGCTCACTTTCGATGATCTGCATAAATTGAAGTTAATTGCACTGCGTTCATAAAAATTTTTAATTTAAAAGAATCTTTTGTAGTGATACTTATGTTCGATTTGGCTATTTATTTCAGAATAAAAATGGAGGAAACTAAAATCGTTATTTTGTTCAAAACTTTTATAGTTTTTTCAATAACTTTGTCTTCAGTTCTGATTCCAAATTTTGCTGACATAATTGAAATTGCACTAAATGCGCGAATTGACGCTTTTCAACCGCCGTCAAATTTATCGAACAGCAATTTACATGCAATTCTGGAAGGGTTTACCAAATGGGACGCTCAATATTTTCTGTTTATTGCGAATTATGGTTATATAAGTGAAAGTAATTTTGCGTTCTTCCCGTTATGGCCGCTTGCATTAAAGTTATCGTCATTATTTTTACCATCATTCGATTCACTGATTGTCATTTGGGGCCTAGTTTTAAATCTAATTCTGGTAGTTTTCACTTGTAAACATTTGACAAATTATTCCATCCGTTTTTTCCCCGAGTTAAAAGATAGCCATGTGATTGTTTTTGTTTTCCTTGCAAACCCTGCGGGTATATTTTTTCATGTTTTATATTCTGAAAGCTTGTATCTATTCTTTGTATTATTTGGAACTATTATGCTTATGGAAAACAACCTCGCATTAGCTTCTCTTGTGTTCCATTTGGCATCATGGACCAGGGCAAATGGGATTGTAAATGGAGGTTACTTTTTGTTCTTGATGTTGATGGAGTATATACTGTGGTTCACTAGATATTCATGTTTTCATAAAGCTTTTCTGAAATCAACATTCTTTTTTGCGTTATTTGCTCTTTCAGTTTGTCCATTTTTCTTCTTTCAACTGTATGCTTATCATAACTTTTGTTTTTCAACAATAGCGTTTTCTCAAATTGATGAAAAATTATGTGGCTACTTAAAGCAAAGCCAAACAATTCAACAAAGACTCTGGTGCAATAGTTCTTTCCCTCTTGTGTATTCGTACGTTCAAGACAAGTATTGGAACAACGGGTTTCTGTCATACTATACCTTTCAAAATATCCCTAATTTCATTTTTGCCATTCCCGTCTTACTGTTTGTTCCAATGGTGTTACGATTCTCTAAAGATATTAAAGACTTCAATATTGTAAACCTCTTCCATGCAATGGCCAAGCTTAGTCATGTAGATGCAATAAAAATAGCTTCATTGATTCAGTTACTTGTTTTGTACCTATTTGCGCTATTGTTTATGAACATTCAAGTCACCACTCGTTTTATCTTTTCATCATGCCCCATAGTGTACCCCATTTTAGCTAAGATACTCTATGACGACATGAAAGCTACAAGATTTAACTTGAACAAATTTGGGTTTCTCAGAGATGTGTTTTCGTCCAAATTCTCCGAGCTACCTCAAAGATCACAACTGCTGGTTATATGGTGCATATCGTATAACGTTTTGGGTATTATTCTACACCCAAACCGACTGCCTTGGACTTAACACACTTGAACTGGTTTGTAAAGCAGTATTAGCGCAATAGAGCTCTCAATGAAACATGAAACTAGCCATTAAAGAATGAATTATGTGAATTGTTTGACAACCAAGACTAGCTGGAGCCTGAATTTCAACAACGTAGCGTAGAAACTTCTTTGTTTGATTAGCCTTGATTGAAAAGAACAATGACTTTGATTTTCTTAGTTGCTCGGGTTTGAAACTCGGAAATGGTTGCCTCAAAATGTTCGCAAACATGCTTGCAATACTCAAGTAGAGGTAATAATGCTTGACTTTTTTCAGATAGTTTTGCTTATCAGAATGTCTGACGAATATGATTTTGTGTCTACCTCAGCCTTGAAATTAAAAGAGAACGGGAGTAAAGTTTCTAAAAAGAAAAAGAAAAGTAAAGAAGTTAAAGCTACACCTTCAGTTACAACCAAACCCACTACTTCGTCCACTGCACCAGTTGTGCACAGTTCAGACAAAACGAAGGCCGAGTTAATTTACGAAGCTGAGATGGAGAAACGCAAAATGCAAACAATGTTGAAACGAGCAGAGAAAACATACAAACAACGAATAGTAGAGTTTAATGACAAGCTGAATAATATGACGGAATTTTACGACATTCAGAAAGTCAGCTGGACCAAATAAGAGAATCACTAGAGAGTTTACTTTGTGCTCAATAGTGTTGCAATAGTTTAACTAAATTTAGCTTCAAATATGATACGGATGATTATAGGATATCAAGTGAACTATTTTACCTTTTACTTAAGTTGTATTTCATGAACATTCTTTTTCTGCGAAACTAAAACTTTTTTGAGTGAATTAAAATGTAAGTTAGACATTTGTTCAAATCAGATATCGAAAGATTGGACAGCTACTCAATTGAAATCCACTATAAGCTGACGGAAAAGTTGTGTTATAGGTAGTGATGATGGAAAGGTAGTGCTATTAGGTATAGGTTATAGGTGTTATAGGTTCTAATAATGCAAAAAGAAATATCTAGAGATCACTAAGACAGCAGAAGTCTGTTGAAAAAAACTGGCCTCTCATGCCAATGTTTCACCTCAAAATGTTTATAAATCGTTCACTTTATCGGTTTAGCATAAATTGACCTTCTTAGCTCGCACAACCCCTAATATTGAAGACTTGTCAAAAGAATGGAGTAGTCAATCAATGATGAGGTATTGCCGAATCTAGTAAAGAATCCCGCCTACAAAAATACTGAAATATCTTTTCGTTGCCGATGAGGGAGGGTACCCTAAACATCCCAAACCCGAAGACCGTTTTAAAGAACGCATCCTTCCTTAAAGAACGTTGACATACTTTATCCCTAACCCTGTCTGAAGCCGAAATAAAGCAACAGCAAATCATATATGAAATTGAAACGGGAGAAGGAGCTTGATATCAAATGAAAAAGACAACATTCGAGAGCGATTTAAATAAGAACGAGATTCGCTCATTTGACTTAACTAGTGGAAAAGCAGCATCCAGCTGGTTGAACGCTATTCCATTGAAGCGATATCATTCTGACCTATCAAAGCATGCTTCATGATGACATTGCCTTCGCTGCGGTTGGTACCCAGTAAAGATGCCTTGGTTATGAAAATTTCACTGTGCACATGCCCTTTATTGTCCGGAAGGAGGATACACCCACATGAGACTTAATGAATCTTTGCAAATCTGTTAAGTGATGTCTGTCATAATGTTGAGATCGAACCTCTTCTTCATCTTCAGCCGTTTCAAGGGAAACATTTGCTCTTCGGATCATGACAACGACAACGGATGATGATACACGATTAGACATCAAGACGGACTATGGGAATCCAGGTACAACAAAACATACTTTGATGAGTAAATTTTCAACCCGCCAGCAAAGGTTCGTCCCGAAAGCAGTAGCGAAGCCTACAAGTATCACGAAGTTATAAAGAACAAAGCGTAATTGATGTTATAATAAAGCAACGTTTTGTCGGCTTGTCTTAGCGTTCACTGGTGGAGCTGATCTATCTGCTTCAGAAAGGCTCTTCCTCTCCCTTTTTACTTAAAATATGTTGAAATTTGACTATGTTTAAAGATTTTGCCAATCAATTATAAACAGCAAATTAATTGTAAACGAATAATTTAATTACACAACTTTAACAATTCAGAATCGAAAAATTGATGAAATTTTTGTCTTCATAGTGGTATTACGCAAAGATTGGCATTCGGCAATCGTTTTCTTTGTGTTCCGTTTTAGAATCAATAAGTAAATAAAAATCTCATAGAAACAATAAGTAAATAAAAAAACTTTTTGAGGACAAAAAGCCTCATTGCGAAAAAGGTTGATTTTCTATCCAGCAGATAGCATTTCCATGTTTTAACTTTTTTGTGAGTCGTCAGCTTTGCAGGCAGACGATAAATGCAAATGAAATGGCCGGATACGAAAATTCAGTTTTCCTGTACATCTCGTCAAATAAACTCAACACCTACACAGCTGCAAAAATTGCAGAAAATCAAAAGTCTACACAACTAATAAATAATTTTGAAAGTTTTTTGTGAGTCACGTTTGAGATGCTTTGCAATCGCTCTGGTCAGCTTTGTTTTGCTCTTTTTTGTAATATTTTTTTGTGATATAATCTTGAGTGGGTATAATCTTATTGCTGAATTTTGATCAATCTTGTGACCTCTAATCATATATCAGATTATAGTACTGGAAAGACTAAGGCAATTAGTGTTCTGAGCTAAGGGCGCTTGTTCTAGAGATTGAGCTAGAATTGCCGAAGTGTTCCCAGAACTAAATTGTGAAATGTTTTACCCATTTTTGCTGTTTTTTGAAGTGTAGGAAGATAATGTCGAAGAGTGGTGTTAATTGATTTTTAAACATATCTAAAAGCAAGAAATATCCAATGTTGGTTCTGTTTGCCATGTGATATTCATCTAAACGCTTGAAACAGTCTACTTCGCTTTTAGGTTTACCTTCGGTGATCTTATCTTTAATATTAGTGGTTCCACAAATTAGAGCAAGCGAAATTTGCCAAGTTTTAATTGGGTTTCCAAAATTTTGGAATGTTTCCAGAGCATCTTGTCATGAGGCGTCTCAGCGTTTTTCTGAGAAATTTGTTTAGGACTTTATTCACAGACTTTATTACTTTGCTCAATTTTATTCACAGAGTAGATTACAGTTTTTTAGAAAATGTGAAAGGCAGTGTGAAAATCTGGAGGGAAATGTGAGAAAACCGCAATATAGTGATCTAGCTCAGCTAAGTTGTTGCTTTCTATTTGCAGCAAAACTGATTTCTTAGTCTTGTTTCTCTTTGGAGTTTTTTTGTCTTGGACAGCATTCTGCACAACTTATCGAGAAGTCATGCATCCCCCATCATTTGACAGATTTTTGAATATCTGTTTTCGACTCCGGTGTTTCACATTCAAACGCTAAACAGTCTGCATGATTTTCTACTCTATGAGTATGTCGTTCGTTCCGAATTTCTAAGGAAGCCGAACTCGTCAGGATAACTCTGGAACAATTCTGTCCGCTTGATTGTATGATTTGAAGTAATCTAACTAGGAGCTAAACAGCTGGGCGAGTTATCTGCTAAAAAAAGTAGTACATTTTTGTTATGACTATTATAAAGTGGTGCTTTCTATATTATTATTATTATTTTGTTTTACCTCTAGTATCTTCGGAGTAAAATGCGGGTTCAAAACCTTGTATTCAACCTACTGTTTTTTACTCTTTCCAATTCTTTTAATAAATTTCAATCAGAAATGCAATATTAAGGGGGTTGTATCCAATAGAATTATCGCATTACTTTTAGCATTCAAGTATTCCTTTCAATCATGGGAGGAATGAAATTCCTCATATATGACAGATTTGCTCATCTTGGTTTTTGTTGAAACCAATAGGTAGGCATTTAATTAACTCATCAGGAAGGACTATTGTCTGCTATACAAATATGTACAGTTCCTTCGATTAAACGAAAAATTTAACGCTGTGTGAAATTAAATTATTAGGAAGCAAAAGAAATTTGAGACCGAAAGTTTGGAAGTTTTCTGCCGAAAGGAATTAGCAATTCAACAGTCCTTGTTCATTGTAAAAAAAATCTGTTTTTCGCGAAAACTATACTGCGTCATACGGAAATTCTCTATTTTTGTACATAGGTGTAACCACAGAGAGTAAAGAAAAACCACATTTCATGTCCACTTTTTTGTCAAAATGGGCTATATTTTTATATAGCTAACCCAGTTTCATTATATAGCAAACCCACATTAAAACCTTGTCTGATCTGCACTGAATTGGAATTGAATTTGGTCTTCTTAGTTTTAGAAACGTTTCAAGGCTTTTCCTAATAGGAATGTTACCGATGTATACGCGTATTCTGAAAACATTACTGAAAAACTTAATGTGTTTCTGTTGGAGACATTGCGGGCAATGTGATCTGAGCGTCAAGATATTCGTTCAGATTTTCCAGAAGACATTCAAATGGTCTTCACAGTTGCTATTGATCCTCTAAGTAAAATAAAACTCTCTCTAAGTAAAATAAAAAGTCTAGAGCAGCGTGCGTGTCTTGTTCACGTTTGATTATAAAACCTTTGATTATAAAAGCAGCTCAATAACTAAGCAATACAGCTTGGAACCCAGAGATTCTTGTCAATTCTTCACCATTTATTTGATAGACATCACAACTATATTTGATGAACAATCTGTCATAATTTCGCCGACATAATTTAAGTGTGGAAAAGCGGGGTTTCTTTGGAGGAGCTTTAAGAACTTGTATGAAGTCCTTCTCGTCTGTCCTTTTTTATTGAACTCCGTTTGTCTGCATTGCACAAATAACGCATATTCCGGCTGTACGGAATAATATACTCATGCTACTGACTTCATTTATTCATGTTTTGTGCGCTATAGCAGCTCGATTACAGTTCACTTAATGACTCTCGGTCTCACTGACTTGTGTTTGCAAGAATTTTTTTGCAACTCAAACGTATTCGCACAATTTCGCCCCTAGTTAACCCGTCTTAATTCCCGCAAGCCCAGAAAAAATTATCCTCAACCAATGCTTTTTGTTTTATTTACTCGAAACGGCAGCGCAGTCCATTTTATTAATTGCTCGCAAACGAAGTTTGTAGCAATTATATTAGTATTAGTCCTGTCGGTCTTTTTTATGCGATTTTTCGCTTGACCAATTTTTCATCTGACCCATTTGATTTTCGTCCTCAAAAACTGGATGAACAGGTAGCGCCCCGCTTTTAGTGCTCTTAGAGCCTTTCAGCTCTAACTGTTTTGGAGACTTATACTTATGGTGTGAAGGGCGGTTCTTAGAGGTTGAAGACCCCTCCACTGTTGACCCCTCACTATTGCCCCCACACCTCCCCCCGCGCTGTTACCCCTCCACCACCCCACTGTTGCCACCCCTCCTCCCCCCCCCCCCCCCCGTTTCTAGCTACTGACGAACAACCGCTCACTCACTATTTTGCACAATTTTTTTCAAACTTTTTGAACATTTTTGACATTTTTATTTTTATCAGCCCTAGTTGTAAGGGAACCTCCTCTAGGTTTTAATATTAGGTTACTGCATAGTTTCTAGTAATGGAATGGTTTCAACTTTTAACATAACGAGTTTTAGCATTTTTTGACAAAACGTGCAATTTTTTTGACATTTTTCCTTATTCTGGTCTTTGCAGACCCAGAGGCAAGAAAACGGTTTTTCTAATGAGTTAGTGGCAAATTTTTATTGGCCATGGAATAGTTTTTCAATTTTTAAATGTCTTAAATTTTAGCATTTTTTTTTATAAAACTTGCTTTTTTCAAGTCTGAAATTTTTGTCATTAAGGTTTATTCAGCCTCAAGAGCAAAGAAACCTTCTTTAGGATTTTAAGTAGGTTGCTGTATAGTTTCTAGACGTAATGGAATTTTTTTTCAAGATTTTAATATCACGAATTTAAGCAATTTTTAAAAATTATTTGCAATTTTTTCAAGTTTTTCGAAGTGCTTTTTTCGTTTTTTTTCCTGCAGCAGGGGCCCTGGGACCTCCTCCAAGGTTTGATAATAAGCAGCCGAATAGTTTCTAGAGTTGATGATATGATGATCAGTCTTTTTTATGACTATGGATTTAGTAATTTTTGGATAAAATTTTTATTTTCAAATTTTCGGAAACTTTTTATCTTGTTCCAAATGTATGGATCTTTATGTGCCAGTGAAACTGTTTCAAGCTTGAAACAGGGATACTGGATAGTCTATTGAGACAATAAAATAGTTCTTAAGATATATCTTGAATTTTAGCAAGGTTTTGATAAAATTTGAAATTGTTTTCAAAATCTTTTATTTATTTTTGTCCTTAACGACCATTACTGGCTGACGAAATTTTTGAAGTATTGAAGAAGGGCTACTTGACAGAATTTTCGAATCAAAAAATAGTCTCGAACTTTTTTTACTGCGAAGTTAAAACTGCTGTTTTTAATTTTGCCTTCAGTTTTTTTTCTATATGATTTCTTCACTAACAAGGCTAAAAAACTAGAAGTTGCAGAGTCGAATCCCATCATGAAAATAATTTCTATCTCTTTTTGTCTCTCTGTCGTTCTCTTTCTCGTTCTCTTAGGGTTTCTTTCGTTTTCTTTCTCGTTCACGTTTTATCTCTCTCTCTATCTCTCTCTTGGTATGATGATGCCGCTTTTCAGATGCTGTTATGTGGCGTGGTGTCATCATCTGATCCTAATTATCAATGAGTTATAGGTTATAATAGAACTGTTTTTCATCATAAATGACTTAACAAGCCTTTTTCTGGAAATCATTTTTAATTGTTCTCAAAAGCAATTTAAAGCTTAAAGCAAATATATTAATCCGGTTTGTCTTTTTTGCAATTTTTTGCTTGGCCGATTTTTTGTCTGACCCATTTGACTTTCCTCTTCAGAAACGGGATAAAGAGAGAGGTAGCGCCCAGTTCGCATAAATTTCCCTTAGAGCCGTTCAGCACAGTAGTTTTTAAGTATGCGATTGACAGAAACTGTTTTGGAGACATACTTATGGTGTGAAGGGCAGTTCTTAAAAATTGATCTCGCACGCCCACCCCTCCTTATCCGGTTTTGCTTGCACCACCGCTGCGGTGCATCCCCGCTGCGCTCACCTTACGTAGCTTCAATTAATCTAAAGCTAGCCTCACTAAACCTTGGCTAGCTGCTGACGAAGCCAACCGCTCGGCGGTCATTTGAGAGCAATTCGCCCGACGCTAGTCGGTTAGGTTTAAGTTTTTTTTTCTTAAAATTTTGACCTAGATATCCAGCAGGATTAGCTCTTGAATTTTTGCTACAAATGACAATTTAAACAAATTTTAAGTTTGAGTCTCTCAATCTAATACATCAAAGCTATTATTAATTATTCTCAAACCATTTTCGTAGCAATTATATTAGTCCTGTGGTCCTTTTTCATGCAATTTTTCGCTTGACCAATTTTCCGTCTAAGCCATTTGATTTTTCGTCCTCGAAAACGGGATAAAACAGTTCGGAATGCATTAAATTCTTCTGGAGCCGTAAGCCTAAGCAATTTCTAAGAATGCGATTCATCAAACCTGTTTTGAGGAGAGTTTCATGGTGTGAAGGGTGGTTCATGAAAGTTCAACCCCCCAGCACTTTTTAGTCTAGCGCACTCAGCCTTCCCCCCTTCCTACGCGCTTGACACGCCCCATTCAAATTTTGACTCAAAACTTGAGGAGTCAGGCGTGATGATATTCAAAACGATAGCATTAAATTGGTGTCGCGTTTTCCGGATAACTTTTTTTGAAAACTTTTTGTAGTGCGTCACAAATTAACAAATAGTATCATTCAAGCTCCAAGAATTTCTTTTGAAATGGTTTTGCGCACGTTAACGTCTTGGAAATTTTGGAAATTTTGGCCAGATCGGTTTTTTGTTTATTTTTCAATCATTTAACAGAAACTTCGGTTATCAGGGCCAGGTGTCTCAATTTTAAATAAATATAATTCTAAGTCTATAATTTTGAGTCCAGCTTTTTTCATAATACATTTTCGGCTTTTTCATTGGTTTTTAACCCTTGTTTCAACTTAACCAAGAAAATTAATGGACACCGGTAATTAACTGTTTGTTTGTTTTTGTGGAATACTGAGAATGTGGAATGAAAATGTGAAAACTATGGAATTATGAAAATGTCACATATGGATTCTGTAAATCCATAAAGACTGCTTTGAAACATTGCTTAGTCCACTAGCAAAACTGACTGAGAAAATTATTTTTGAAATTCAATGTAAAAAGTTTGACGTAGTTTACACCTGTTTGTGTAATCAATTACATCTGCTAAGCCTCATTTGGATTTTGATTTAGATCAAACACCCTTTGTTAACTCAACTTAATTATGATCAACATGATCCATTTGTTTTGATCAGCTCTGCAGTATTCGAATAAGTTTTTTCAATTTCTCCATTTTTCAGAGTGCTCTGGATTTGATCTTACAATATTTCGTTGCCTAAACGCTATTTGAACTATTTTATTAAGCCCACCTCAGTAGTGTCAACGACTAATTTGGGCCACATTGAGTGTTTAGCGGTTAATTCTTTTCAATAGTCCCTCAATAGATCGTCGTTTTTTTCCATTTCTATAAGAGATAAATTGAAAGTACAGTCTAAGCAGAGAAACTCAGATCAAAGTGAAAAAGGTTTCCCTATTCGTTTTTGTGGATTGAGAAAATTCAGAACGCCCGTGAAATATATTTCAATATAAATATGGATCGTCTTTTCGGCATCAGAGTAAATTTGCTGTCTTCCTGTTTTTCTCCATATCTGCTGTTTCTTTTCTTCACTAAAGGTTAGTTTTTTTTTGACAATAGTGTTTGTGACCTGGTCGTGCGCTGCTCAAATAATCTGGAGACTTTAATGTTTGTTTTTTAAAACCATTTGTCGTAAATGACATGATTTCTGAATGGGATTGTGTCTCAATATTTGATTTATTGGGTTTCTGAAAGGCCAGGAAATTTTGCGCATCTTTTCACATAGTGTGCTCTGAAATCTTGCAATTTCTGACGGCCAATGGGTACCCATGCAGACGTTTAAGACATGTTAAAAAAGCGTTGCTTCATTCTGCAGTAATGCTGCATTTATAGATCAGCTTTCTACTAAAAAATTGTGTCTCACTGTATTCGGAGTGAGGCCAAAACTGTTCGAATACGCTGTTTCAAGTTTTCTCTTTGTCGTGGGCTTCTTTTTTATTATCAAGGTAAGGAATGTCAACGATGGTGTTATGTAAACCGCAAATGTTACTGCACGCAGCCATTTTTTTTATTTTCCGCCAAAATATACGACCTGCGAAAATCAAAGTTTCAAAGAGTTTGAAAAAGTTAGTAGTCGTTAAGTGTTGATTCTTGATTTGGAATAGAGATGAGTTACTTAATCCTTAAACTGGTCTAGTTTTTGAAAACTTTCCAAATCCCAAAAGTCTGTTAAAAGGTAAAACGGAGATGTTGAACTCAGTAGGGCTCGCATGGTATTACAACAACACCGACTTTCACCTCGGTTATGAAAATTGGGAATAAAATTAAGCTAAGATAATCAGAAAATGAATTCATTCAAAGATGATTGTTTCTCCATCTTTTTTGACTTGTTTGCCTCCTTTTTGAAAGTTGAGATGAAGAAGCCCTTGAAATTTTTACTGCTGAATTGTAGACTTTTGAACGTTTGCAGACGTTTCCTGAAGTAGCATTTTCAATGCACTACTTTTTTCCTCCATAATGTTCTAGGACATTTTGAAAACTTAGCAAAAAGTTAAGTACTTTGAAGGGGCGCGGCTGCGTGCATTATGAAATAGTTATCAATTGAGAAGCTCAACTAGTTCTATTGAGAAGCATTATTTTCATGCAATTATGCAATTTAATGCAATTTGCTCATTCCAGAATAATCATGCCGTCAATTAATGATGACGAACTGTGCAGTGCTACCTTTGTGAAAATTAAAGAAGTGTTTGGATCCAGAGGTATATCTGCTGGCGACCTCCAGTCCGATATTTTGTCCTTCAAGACGCAGAAACTGACCGAATTAGATCCTGGAATCACAATTGAATCCTATTTGGATTTCGATAATCCATTAGACCCTACAGCAAACAGACCAACGCCTTTGAATGACACAATAAAAGAAGTTTTGTCCAAAAGTATTCTTAACGATCCAAATTTCTACAAAAGTGAGCCGAGTAATGTTTACAAATCGAAGCGTGCTATCAAAAAGTTGCGACAAGAAGTGCGAGAAAAGACAGCGGGCAAAAACTGGTTTTACTTCAAGTCGCACGAATTAGAGGATGAAGATGTAGTCGATAGAGAATTAATGCGCATGCGAGATGTTATTTATGGGAAGAAAATTTACAAGCGTGGAGCTTTGAGAAGGGAAAACCAGTCCAAGTTTGTTCAAATTGGAACTTGGAAAAGATCGCCTTTGGATCATTACTCGAAAGAGTTCAGTGCGAAAAAGAGCAAAAAATCTTTAGTCGAGACTTTATTAGCCGACGCTGACTTCAAAAAGCAGAATCGTGACAAATACTTGGAAATGGTGAAGAAACGAAGCAATTATAAACGGATATCACAGCTTGGAAAGCCCGACAAATCGAAAGCGGAAACTCGTATGAGAAATACAAAAGTTCTTTCTGCACCTAACTCGGGCGATAGGGGATCCCATAGTTATACAGGGAAGAATAAAAGACAGTTTAAAAGGACATAACCCTTGTTGGGTGTCTTTGTACCAGAGATAGGGAAATAATGTCTTGGAATGTTAATGCCCGGGGCGCAGAGGCTATTTTGAAAGGACGCGATAGAAATGTTGTTTTGTTGCTTATGTAATCCCGCTTACAGCGTCTGGGTTTACATGGGAATGGGTTAGTGACTCAACTAAATTATTCACAGCAGTTGACTGGATACCCTTGCTGAACAAACTCAGTATTTAAATGAAGTTGAGAATGGCGACTGGATAAATGTAATATTGAAAGGCTGCGTGAGATTTCATGTTTTGAATTAGCGATTCCATGAAATGGAGTTTAATGAGAAATTGATGTTTTGCTGAGCTCAAGAATTACGTTAAGACGTCGTTAGGTTGCTGTATAAATGTGTTTTCGTCCCTTCAAGCAAGTTCTTTATAATCCGAAGAGGTTAATGGCATTTTACGAGTGTAGCTTTTAAATGTTACATGTGCATGCTTGATACAAGTTTCTTCTATTGTCCGCTGACTAGGTTGCGAAGGCATTTTGATTCAGTTTTGTAGACTAATACATTCTCAATTATTGGAAACCTCATAGTCGGTGAGATACTGTAATTTCTGCTTTTACTGTTGGTTTTATGTTTTGGCTGTTCAATAAATTTGCTGTAGAAAGTGTAAAGGGCAACTTTAGAAGGCAATTGAGCTTTCTTAGTTAGATGATTTGTATACTTTGGACTTAATTTCTGATCTTTTTTTTAGTGCAAAATATTTCGGAAAAGTTTTTGTGATCAAAAAGCGTTTTCAGAGTTTTCATTAAAAAATTTCGCCCCAAATTTAACTATATTCATTTTTAAAGAGGGAGCTAGCTGGTCACAGTGATCATTCCCAAAAAAATCTATGCCCTAAAATTTTCCTACCTTTTTAACTGAATGAAGTTTAGTAATTTTTTGTCGAGCTAATCTCGTGGAATAGAAACAAAAGAAGGCTGCTGAAACTCCAAGACTTTCTCCTAATATTTGCATTTTCCTACCAAATCTTGTATCCACGGCTTTGCTTTGAATATCTCAAAATTAAATCAATTTTTGCATCTGGAAAATATTTTAATAATGCATACTTTGAGCAAAACAAGTTGGGTTCATTGTGCTTGTATGAGAGACATAAGCAAGATAGTGGAAATTTGTGTTGATTGTTACCCTCAGTTGACAAACTCTTTTTAAAGCTATGTTTTAAGTTTTGTTATTTGTTAACGCTACTGTTAAGGGCTTTTAAAGCTTGCCGGTGCAATTTTACTGAAATAAAATAGCCGTTTTTGAAAAATTAAAAAACCCAGTGTTATCACAGAATTTGATGTAAAACTTGTTTTCATAATTGCTTTATCCAGATATGGGAACTTAATTCTAACTTCAAAAACTTGGGGTTACTTTTTTGAGCTAAAAATTTGCTGAAAACCTGCAGATAGAAGTTTCCAAGAAAAATTTGTAAAAAAAAAACTTGACTTACTTACAGCAAATATTAACAAAGAAAATCTGATAAATGAGGTCAAAAATCCCAAAATATTGAGGTCTTAGGTTTTTCAATTAGTTTTTCTTGAACGAGAATGGTTGAATTTAAAAAATCTTAGGCGATTTTTGTGAAATTTGGATGCATTTTTAACATTGAAATCCATTGTTTATAATTTTTCTCAGTTCTTTATTAAAAAAGAATTCTCTCGCAATTGCGCTTGTGATTGTTGCTTCATCAGATAAAATCAACGAATGAAACTAAGACAAACTTGAAGCTCTAACGCTTCCAACCCTGAAGCTTACTATAATAATAATTACTAATTAATAACCCAAATTATAAGCTTACTAATAATTTGGGTTATCGCATCGTTGAAGTTTCAAATTGAAAAATGATTTTAAAAAAGTTTTTTTTTGTAATTGCGGTACAACTAAGATTGTGGAGACTTTTTTGATCCTATTGTTCTTTTCGATTCGATCGGTAATGTGCGTTTGCACAAAATGTTCCAACCGCGCTCAACCACTTCATTTATTTAATTGTCTGCCACATGATGGAGAGATAGAAAACTTGTTGTATCCATTTAGAAAATTCCTTTCAAAATTCGGATTTCATCTGAGAAGATATGGGACTTGTCTTTGAGAATAATTAACGTGTAGACAAAAATAGAAAGGGCAAAATTTAAAAAATGTTTTTATAAACAATTAATTTGTGATGAAAACCATTTGCTGGCAACTGAAATATTAAATGACTTCAGTTAAATTTCCACAGAAAGCCTTTGAGAACTGTTATTGTCCAGAATGGCCAGAAACTACAAAATGACAATTATTGACGAACATCAAAAGTCTATTGAATTTTGCCAGAACACGGGGTGATAAAATTATTATTTACCCACTTAAATGTAAAATGGATTTCATTGTGCCCTCCTTTGAAAAGAGTAGAAGCCCGAGTACCAAAGCACGAAAGCCATTATTTAACTGATAAATTATCAATGCAGACTTACCAAAGCCCGAAAATCATTATTTAACTAATAAATTAGCAATGCAAACAATGCAATTCTCTTGAAAGACTACGCAAAAGGCGCTCTTTGCTCAGACTACGCTACAAGCTGATAATGATAAGATAAAGAGTGGCAAATCCTCAAAACTTAATTTCGAAAATTTTTTAACCATAGGTCTTAACAACCATAAGCATTCAACTAAAAATGGTAAACAGATTAACTTGCTACTGCCTTAAAAGACTATTGGACATGTCACTACTGAGCCGGAATCAAAATTCCACAATCAATCGCATTGCAGTCCTGTTAATTTTTGAATTGTAAAATTCCAATTTTGGGTCATAAATAGTATTGCTTTGCTGCTTGTCCTTTTAAACGAATTGTTCTAAGTTACTGAAATAGCTAATTTGACAAAAAAGTCAATATATGAAAAAATGATGATATTTGCATGATTATCGAGTTATGTTGGCAAAAATCCATGAGGCGTCAACTGAAAGCAGCAGATAGCCTCTCTAAAAGCTCTTTATTTAGCGTATAAGAACTTTGATTATTTAGACTCGGTCTTAAGACTACAAAAAGAAAAACAAATGCTGGCAAAGCTCAAGAAGTCATAAGAAAATTTACCAAGACACGTTGTCGTAGCCCTAATAACCGTTAGTTTTACTCAGAAAACACAATATTTATTCATTCGGCCGGTTTTCAACATGGGGACTCTAATTATTTGAACCTCTAAATGAAAACAGACTTGTCTGTAATTAGGAAGAAATAATGCAGAAAAAAAATTAAAAAGACAAGTAAAATCTAAATCTTTTTTTGCAAATTGGCAAACGAAAACCTGATCTAGAATATTTGATTGTGTTCGCTTTTTAGGTCCGCACTACCGGCCAATTTGGAGAAAGTGAGCTAAAGAAGCATATTGCGTGCTATTTTTCATGGAAAATGAAGAAAGCCGAATTTGCAATACTTAGCCAGAATTACAGCCAAATGATTTGGTTCAAGCAATTCAGCTACTCTTTTTTGTCTCAAATCATAAAACGAATGAGGCTATCGTTGACGATTTTGTCAAACTTAGCAAAATTGATCAAATATCAGCAAAAAGTTACGAAAATTGTGAACGAAATGGCGAAGTGGGCCCAACGTTCACAATACTTTAAAGCTCCGCAACTCCTTGGCTAAAAGGAATTCAAAAATCTTTATAATTTGATTTCTACGCTTGACAAGCCTTCTAACGATACCAATCAGAGCTCTTTATGACGAATATATCGACCGGCGAAAATTGACCGAACAAAAAAGCGCAGTTGAGCATCCTTTTACTCCCCCACTAAAGTGGGTCGAAAAAATATAATTTGAAAAAACCTTATAAATGATTAGTCGGACCACGCTGGCTACATTCAATTACCAGTTTCCTTTAGTTTATTGTGAAAATGTGTTCTGAATTTTTCGAATTCTCAAGTTGTAAGTTCTGCCAAGACAATCGACATAATAACAAGGAGGCTCAGAAATGTGCGTTCGTATATAATCTTGCGACCCCTCTAAAACCTCATTATTGACTTCATTGTCCACCAAATGGGGAAGAGATTGAAAACTTTCGAAAAATCACTTCTTGCTCAAAAATAGTTGGTCTATCCATTTGAAAATTGCTTTAAGCTCAAACCACTACAAATTAAATGATAACACATAAGAGCGCCCATGATACCTGGCATTGAGCAAAGTAAGAGACAAGACAAGCAACAAAATCGGATAAAACAACATGAAATACTTACGGCCGAAACTCGTTGTCTATATTATTTCAAAAAGCTTAATGCAAAATCAGCAATCAGATAAAAACTAAACTAAACCAAATGGCTTGCATTTCATCAGAAAAGAATTGTGACCCGTCTTTATTCAGAATATTTAACGAGTAGAAAAAAAACAATAAAGGGGCAAACTTAGAAAATTCGTTTACACTTTTTGAAAACAAAAAGTTCAAAAGTTGTGAAACCGATTAGCCATCAACAGGAATCGTATAATGGCTTCATTTATACCTTGAGACCTGTCAAAATCCGGAATGTTAAACGACTACAAAAAAGCAAATCCAGGGGAAGTTATAAATTTAACAAAGTTTTTCGAGGAAGTGGTGGTGTAGCCTATAAAACACAATATATTGAAATATTTAATATAATCAATTTCACCTTCTTTGAACGCCAATAATTTTATATGCGACTTGTCATTACTGTGTTATTGTCGTGGTGATCAGACAAAACACCAAAAGAGAACCTCAAAATTTTAAAATTATCAGAAAATTTATCAAAACTTTGCTGAGACTACTCTAGAAGGTGGCAGAAATAAGATTGAAAGTGGCAATTCTCAGTATTTTTTTGAAAACTAATTTTATAACCGTGAGACATAACGACCGTGAGCTTTCAACTAAAAAATGGTAAATTGATTAAATTGTTACTGCTTAGAAAGCCAATTGGACATTTCACTAGAGAGACTAAGTCAAAGGACGAATTAAAACGAAAACTGGCACAACTCAAAATTTCAGAAACAATTAAAAAAACGGGTTGAAGCCAAAAACTCTTATTTTGCGCTGAATTTAGCATGTCAGAATGTTTATTGGACTTCCTTTGCACGTACGTTTGATCTGTAAATTAATTGAGGTCTGGTTTGAAATCATTGTTGTAACTAACACAAAAAAGCAGTCAAAGTATTAAAAAAAATTTACAATGCGCCGTTACAATCGGAATAATTTTAAACTATAGAATTCCACGACTAAACCAAAACTGGTCCTGCCTTTTTTGCTTCTCCATTTAACGAAAGTGTTTCCAAATGTTACCGAAATTACTAATTGCATCAAAAAGTCAACTTATTAAAAAATGATGAATTGTGGATATTTATCGAGTTGTTTCCGAAAAGCCATTGTATCAACTGAAGGCATCATTAATATTCTTTTATAGCTCATTGGACGCCGAATTAGACATTTGATTAATTAGACTCTATCATAAGACTACAAAAAATTCAATTGCTAGAAAAGCGCTTATTATTGGACCTTATTTGAACCTAAATGGAACCGTAGCTGTTATTTATTGAACTTTTAAATGAAATAGACTTATTTCAAAAATATTTCAGAAAGGACAGACCCAAAATACTTTGCAAAAATCGACCATGAGAACAAAAGTGGCGGTTATTTTTATTAATAGCCGAACAGCGATAGCTGAGCCTATTATTCGCCTTCTCTGTTTTTTGTCGTCATGATTTTTGTTACGACCATATGACTTCACAACCACTTCAAGTCTTCTTTTTGTTTATTCCTTTTATGCAATTTCAACTGAATTGCGTGTGTGATGTCATTTTTCACTCTTAGTGGAGAGAGTTTTTTGTTTATTCGCGTTATTAAATTTTTGGTCACACGTGCCTTACCTCGCTCTCAAAAATGACTTCCTGACTCCTGAAATCAATTTTTGTTTACTTTAATTCAAAGAGATAAAATTAAATGAATGTGTGTCACTCTAAATGAAGGTTATTTGAGAGCCATCTAATATAGGCAACAATAACTTTTACAGATTCTTAATCAAAATATAACATCTTTAATGAAAAGAGTAATTATATTGGGTGTCTTTTTTTAAGGTTTTTTGAGATTGCAGATCTACGGAGTTTTTGCGAGTATTTTCTGGTAATCCGCCAGCTATGTTAAATATTGGTTTCATCTAGCGAAAGACCGCGAAAATGTTATTTTCAGAAAACTTTCTTAGGAACCGGAGGAACAATAAGTCCTTATATTGGTAAACAAAGATTGTCTCAGAAGTTTTCATGTATGCACTACCGGTTAAACTGGACAAAGTGGGACGTTTAATGAGTTTTTTAAAAGAAGAAAAATTTAGCCAAAACAGTTGGTTCAAACAATTAACCAACTCCCTTTTATCTTCCAACTTAAAACAATGAGACTTTCGTTAACAATTTTATCATAGTTTTAGCGCAATAGATCAAAATCTAAGCAAAAATTACGAAAATTGTGAACAAAACAACGAAAGTTAGGCTAATTTTCACAAAAAATTTAAACTTCCGTAAGTCCTGGGAAAAGACAATTTCAAAAAATCTTATTTTGAAATTCTACGCTCGACAAGCTTTCTAATACCACTCGCAACCCTGTACGATGAATATATCGATCGGCGAAAATTGACTGAACAAAGAAACAGAAACAGATTGTGATCTTTTTCGAAAATCTTTTTCGAAAAAGTGAATTGGAACTGATTTTTAATTTCTCGCTGAAGCTATTGTACTTCCAGCTTTGCAATGTCTATTAATTTAGGTAATGAGCTGGATAGCATTTGTGTGGAAATGCATAATCTTAGTTTTTCCTGATTTTGCTAGCACGGCGGATAAGTATTCAATTTTAGCATTTAAGGATCCCAAAGTATTAGTTCTTAATCGTTAAAAAAATGGAAGTTTATGGGTATTATGTATTTTGGGTGGTTTCAGAAACTAGAATTGTGGTGACGTCATTTTAGCGAGCAACGTCGATCTTAATGATGATTTACTACTAGAAGATTTCCAAAGTTGTTCATAGATGAAATATCTAATTGTTACGTGCAGTGGTGATTAAAGAGATAAAACAGTTTAGCTGCTGCTAATTGATCTAATCTTTTACTTAGTTTGCTTATGACAATATATTTTACATAGCAGTTTCAGTCTATACATTTGTATCGAATATGTTTGAATCATAGTATTTGCATTCTAGAAAAATATGGGGGAGGGTTCGGATAGCAGTTTATCGATACGCGAGTTGACTCGCAAGATTACCGACCTGGAAACCCAGATATGCGCACACAAAACCGAGAAACAAGCTTTCACTGACGAAACTACCCAACTTAAATTTCAGCTCTCAGTACTGCGAGATCAGCTGCTTGATACAGAAGAGCTTATTAGGCGCACAAATCAGCTTGAAAAAGAGAAAAGTAAAGAACTTTCGTTGTTCAAACGCGATCACGAAGCTTTAAAACATCGATGTCAGATCTTGGAAAAGCAAATTGAATACAGAGACGACAAATTGAAAGAGCTGGGAGTTTTTATCAATTTATCAGGAAACTTCGAAACAGTTGCTGAAAAAGACGCTCAGTCGCAACAAGACGCTTTAAATACAAGCGTGGACTCGACTGCAAGTCGCGACGATATTGTTCACAGATTACAATCCGAGATTAAATCGTTGAAATTGGATCTCCAGATTGAGAAAACTCGAAACCAGAATTCAGAATCGAACCAAGTCGCTATGGGCAAAGGTTCTGCTACTTCGGCATCGAGTGACAAATCTTCTTTGGGCCAGTCTTCCAGTTCCCTTTCTGGAAATCTGCAGGTGAAAATGAAGGAACTTGAATTCAAAAACAACCAGCTTGAGAAGGACAAAGAGTTTTTGCAGAACAATTTAACAATAGCCGAGAAGGCGAGGGATCGAGAGAAGAGCAGAAGCTCAGAACTTGAGACTTCTGAGGAGAAATTGAAAAGTGAACTGAAAACTGTGAAAAAAGATCTTAAAAAGCTACAGTTAGATTACACAGATCTGGAAACTACAAATAGCTCATTAAGAAAGAAACTGGAAAAACAGACTAAGAAAGGCCTTGTGAATTAACTAAATTTGAGTTAGATGTAAAAACAGAACTACCAGTTGCTTATTAACTTAAGTGTATAAAAATTATTTTTACACAACTCTGAAGCTATTAACATACTTTCTGTCGTTTTCATACTTTCATTCAAATTAAATTGTGGTTATTGAAAAATTGAACGTTTCCTTTATGATAATAAATAATGGTTTGAAACCTTGTGAATATTGTCTTTCGTTAAAAAGTTAATCAAAATATTTTCTTCTATACGGTGCTATTCATCAGCTGCGCAGAAGTTAAATTTTATCAAAAACGAAAACGGATACAGTGTTCTACAAATGTTTGAAGCAAAATAGTTCCCTCTTCAACTCTATAGAAAACATGCACTTGTAAGTTCAAATTGTCTACGAAATTATTGTCATCTGCTGTGTCACATTCAACAATACCTGAAATTAAAATGGTCTGCGCCTACACGATGCTTGTTTTGAAATGGTTGTGGCGCTGCTGAAGTAACTTGTTCTGGCCAATACCTGGAACCGCTACGCTGTCCTGGAGTATTGCTAGAATTTCTCACTGACATCAGATTCGCGTAAGCTATACTTGCACGTATCCATAACCCATGTCCAAAGCGGTGCTCATTGATAAACAACCTAGAGTTGGCCTGTAGTTCGCTGAATGTTATCCTGAGATGAAACTATTTCCTTTTCCTGTAAACTGATTTTCACAAGACTGCTTATCATTAAATTATTGCGGGTTTGCTATTTTTGCTTAATAAAATTTCTGAAATAATCGTTATCTCGGAAAAGGAAACACCTCCCTAATTTATCAATATTTGTTGACTCTTTCAAAAATCATTCGGTAAATTCACCGTTGAGATATTTGAAAATTAATCGGAAAAAAATTTGACCTTGAAGTTGACGACAACTGTGTTTCATTGAACCAATTGAGCGATGCCTTAGCCAAGAAATACGAAATAGTTCTCCTCTTATTTTTATACCCCATTCACCAATTCAATCATCTTCCATATTTCACAATGTTAACGCAGTGCTCTTTGCCCATATTCAAAGCCATATTTTTGAAAAAAAAATCGACTTTATGATTCCAATCAACCACAAATGATCTGACGATTGCTGAAAGAGATATTGCTGTAAATTGATTTATTTGTTAATTCATAATTTGTCGCCTTTTGAACTCGAGACCATTAATTTTCTAAATAGCCATTGAGTCACGTTTTCTTTCCGAGATAAATATTTGCTCAAATTAATTAATTTTTGCAACCATTTTCTTATTGTTATGACTAAGAAGCTAACTTAGTAGCAATAAATTATTGGCCCTTCCTGTAAGAAATGTTGTGGCCGTTGATTCTAATAATTTGAAACTAGATTAGTGGCATAACTAATATCACATCTGTGTTTATCAGTACATGCCTTCTATGACGTCTTTATGCAAGCTTCAAAAGTGCTCGCCTTCGGAAAACACGTTTCGCCTGTCGAAGAAAGTGATGAGATGAATCCATTATGGCCGAATTTGTTTCTGTTACTCCAAACTACTGATCTCTCCACTGAGAGATTGGAATACAGCTGCTGGAGGAATCCAGAACAAAAGCTTCTGAATGTAAATTTGAGAAGTTAAGGAATTTCTTTTATATGCCTTTCAGAAGTCAAGAAACATTTTTTTGCTTTCTTTGAGAAGTTTAGTGGAAAACTTTTTATGGCTGCAAAGTTGTAAGCGAAGCGTAGCCAAGTTCCGAAACTTGTGGTTTCTAAGACTCGAAGAGTCTTTATAGTGGTGTTATTTTTACGACTCAAATAGTATTATAGGAGCTTCGTTATAAAATGTTGAAACAAACACCAGGTTTTTGGATAGCATTTAGAGTTTTGCATCTGGTTTTGGTCTAAATTGGTCTTTGTGACTGTTTTGAAGTTTTCTGCCTTTTCAGTTAGCTTGTCTTAATTTGTGTCAACGGTATAATTTTGAAGAAATTGAACATTGTTCATTTGCTGATAAGTGATAGTTAATTGTTTTTATTCTCCTCAAATTTTCAATTGCTCTGGAACGAAGTTTGAAGCAATTATTGTAAATGTGTTTGTCTTTTTTGATGCAAAATTTCTGCTTGACCGTTATGTTCTAAAAAATTTTTTTAATTTCACTTCTCGATTGTCTTTTTCACGTTTGACTTCTTTATTTTTGCGTGACCTAAATTGCTCTTACTCAAGAGTTAAGTCTGTTGCTCAAACAAAAGCGATTAAGATAAGCTAGCAGAGGGACATGTTAGACTAGTAGGTAGCGCGCGAGTCAATTACAACAAAGATGGGGATTTGAACCCTTTCTTAGTCGGAATTTTTTGCACCTATAAAAAGTTCTTCAGGCTACAGCGCCTTTGAATTAAATTGCACCGCCTTTCGTTCGAGAGCAAGGTTTCCGACGTTGGTTGTTTTAAGTTTGGTTTTTAATAGCCGCAAAGTGAAAGCTGTGAGGCTCTTATTGGCCTTTTCTTGGTTTTTCACAATTCAAAGAATTTGCATTGTATTTGGGCGCTGTCTTTTTGTTTCATTTTCATTATCTGTTCACACATTTTTGCAGTCAAATTTGAGTTGTGATTTTGGTCACGCCAAAACAGGAAATGGAGCAAAAAAGCAATTGGGTTTGTGGCGTAGTTTTTTGCTCTAATTTTAAATAGAGTGAATAACGGTGTTTGAACAAAAATTCTAGTTCTCGCTAGCTTGTGTTTTTTGTTCAAATGTGGAATTTTGACATCGATTTTGGTCACACTTGACTTACCTCACTCTCAAAAAAGACTTCTCACTTTCAAAATGACTTTACTTTAATTCAAGGAGACAAGGTCAAGTGAGTGCGTGTCACTCTAATTGAAGGGTATTTGAGGGCAGCCAATAGAAGCAGCAATAAGCTAAACAGATTATTAATCATAATATAACATCTCAGCATTAAAAAAAAGTTTCTCTTTTGGTCTGTTTCTTTAAATAACTTTCTGAAGCTGCAGATTAACAATGTTACTGCTGCTATCTTCTGGCAACCTGCCATTTGCTTTTTCGGACTTTTTTCTACGGTTTTCCTTGCATGGAAGTGTTCGGTGACTGCAGGCAAACCAAACACCAATTGTCCATCAGTGTAATTTTGTGTGTTGTTGCTTTTTGTGGATAGTTTAGATGCATACAGAAGTTCAGCTTTCCTCCAGTCGGAGTCGAGTTTGTTGCATTCCTATAGTGTTAATACGAGCGTCTATTGAATGGCTCCAATTGCACGCTGAAAGCAGTTAGTCATGTCGTGATCTTGCAATTTCCTTTTAGAGCATTTGAGTAATCCTTTGAATCGCCTATTAAAAATTGCGTTGGTGATAACTGAGTGAAGCTATTGTCGGCCTTCTATTGGTTTTACGCAAGGTAGAGAAATCTTTCACAGGTTTCTTTAAAGCGGAAGCAAGTTTTTTCATGAATTGAACTTGGTCTTTACTTATCAATCAGTGGCTTCTTTGTGGAACGTTAAGTTCTGTTTTCCAGCATTGGACTTTAACAGTTGCGTTGCTTCTGATGTACAATAATTTGGAATTATTGCTGATATCAAAAGTAGAAAGGTCATCTTGAATGTGAAACGGTCATTTTAAAGGTTCGGGTTGTTGGGTCCCCCGCCACCCAACAACCCGAACGCAGTGACATCCCCCACCCAGACCGTTCACTTTCTATTGTTTTTTTTGTCGACTGGCTCTTTGTTTTTGTAAATCCTTTTTTCGATATTTTTATTGAAGTAAGGTTATTTAGACTTTCTGTTGAACGGCTGTTCGAGTCGTTTCCGGTATTCAATTGGTTATGTTTTTCTTTTCGTCATGATTTTTGTTACGTCCATATGACGTCACTATGATTTCAGTTTTTGACGGGGTTGTGTACATGACGTCAATTTTCAAACTTATCAGATGTAATCTTTCGTTCATGTAAGATTAAAATTTCACCTCATTCCTGATTCAAGTTATTCAAGTTCTAAACGACTTAACTCATTCCTAAAACCAATTTTCAGTCCTCAAACTGATTTTTGGTCACTTGAGTGAGGCAGTAGATGCTATTGCAGGATATCTAAATCTAATTGAAGTTAATTTGAGTGCAGCTCGGAAGTCTAAATCCAATAACGACAGTACAAGCAGACGAAAAACTTTTTTAAAATTAATTTGTTTTCTTTTTGTTGTCAATCGGACAGCTATGTTTTTTGCTTTTGTCTTTGATTGTACTTTCAATATTTGAGTGAACTTGTTGAGTATTGATTGATTGATTTATTTAAATTCAGATGGTAGACGATACAGAGTATTTTATACAGAATATTAAGTTTAATCAATTTACCACCTTGGACACCATACGAGTCAAAAGACTCTACAAGAGGTGACCAGAGAGTAGTTTATAAGTTGACATTTTTTATAAGTTGACAACGAGTACGTTGACATTTTTAAATGGTTTTTCTGCTGAATTATTCCGGCTTGAATCAAGTAATTACTCCGAATTTTCTTGTTTTTTTTCGTTTGAATTAAGCAGGTATACTCAATTGGCCGTAGTTATAAGATAAAGCTGGTTTGTAATTCAAGTTTATCCTTGTTTAAAAGTGCTCTATGGTAATTATTTTAGTACATCTTTTTCCGGATAATTAGACTTTTTGAGGAATTTTGCTCAATTGATCTTAGTAAAAATTATTTAATTGCGTCTAAAACCTCATAGGTGAGGTGTTTTTCAGTTACCAATTGTTTACATTCTTGTGTGTAAAACTTTTTATTGACGTATGCTTTTCCATTTTTCTCTTTCGCATCAAAGAGTGCTTTTTGCGAGCTTTCTTTCGCTCAATGTTTCGTGAGTGCTCGATTACGTTAATTGCATGAGGGACAAAGCGGTTAGGAGTAGCATTTGTCATCGTTTTCACTGCACGGAGGAAGCTTATGTTGAGATTTTATGAAGATGCCATTTTGATTTTTCTACTTGTCTTCGTTTTTAAACAGTTTTTGATTTGTTTTGTGCTTGAAAAGTATTGGCTTTAAATGCGCTTACTGCTAAATCGTCCATCTTTGTATATTTACTCTTACCTCCTCTTTGATTTAGTGGAGTTGCACAAGCTTCAGGTTTTAATTAGAATATAATTCATTGTTTCATTCTTTTTTCTCCTGTTTTTAATCTTTCTATGAATTTAATCTTATGCTATAGACCACCGTTCTATCAGTTTTATTCGACTAATTGAGATTTTAAAAACATTAGCAAGTTATGGCATATATTTTTTATCTGTCAGATTTTTTTTCTTAGCTTTGTTTTTTTTAGTTAGCATTTGGTATTGTTTGTCAGGTTTTGATGCCTTATTTGGCCAATTATTTTGACTATATCTTTATTTTCTAACTTTATGAAAAACTAGCCTATTTGTGTCAATTTATTGATTGTTTCATTTAAATTTTTATTCCACTCTTATTTTTTAGCAGACAAATCGATTGCGTTGATCCCTCTTCTGTTGTTTTTTTTTCAAAACTCCTGTATTTAGTTTTATTCGATTTGTCATGTGCTACTTTTGAAAAGATTCGTTTGTTAACAACCGGTAAGTGTAAGCTCGGTCTATTGTTGGCCTTCCATTGATTTTTTTTTCAATTCAAAGAATTTGGATTGTATTGGAGTGCTACCTTTTTTTTACCTTTTCTTGTCAATGACGAGTCAAATTGAAGTGGTGATTTTAGTCGCGGTGGAGTGGTAAGAGGATTGAAAACCGAGTTGTTAAAAGCAATAAATTTTCTCAATGAGTTTTTTAAAGTGAAGTGAGAGAATGGTGATAACAGATTTTTGGTTTTTGAGAGCTAAATTTTTTACACTTTCGGCAAATTTACTTTTGCTTCTTCTGATCTTTTCATTTTCTGTACAAATGCTTTTAAAGGCAATGAGTATCTCTTAATTATGCATAGTTGCATTATCTTTAACCTCTCAAAAGGCAATCAATGGTTTTCAAAGACTTTGAACTATTTGTCTTTATGCATCAAAAGTTTTTTTTATTTCACCCGTTTTTTTTTTTTATTTAGTCGCATCAATGATAGATCCCAATAGCTCTTTCGAGGCTTGTTTTAAAAAATACGGATATCAGCTGATATTAAGGGTTATAACAAAATTGACCAGCAACAACAGTTTTCGAAAAAAATTTAACGATTTTTGGATATTTCCATCTTTTTTGTTTTTTTTTAATTTGGTCACCTAATCTCATTGTGGTCAGCTCTACGTGGCTATCTCATGAGTCTCTTTTTATCACTTCAAACATTTTTGCAGCCAAACACTTAACAACATCGAAACCACCTGCTTTAAAAAACATAGTTTTTTTTGTTTTTTGCAACTTTATGTAATATTTCTTAATGTTCTGTCACTTTGTCCTTTTGCTCGATTGCGCTTAGTAACAGTTATTTAATTGCGTCTAAAAACTCAGAGGTGAGGTGTTTTTCAGTTACCAATTGCTTACATTCTTGTGTGTAAAACTTTTTATTGACGTAAGCTTTTTCATTTTTCTCTTTCTCATCAAAGAGTGCTTTTTGCGAGCTTTCTGTTTCGCTCAATGTTTCGTGAGCGCTCGATTACGTTAATTGCATGAGGGACAAAGCGGTTAGGAGTAGCATTTGTCATCGTTTTCACTGCACGGAGGAAGCTTATGTTGAGATTTTATGAAGATGCAATTTGATTTTTCTGTTTGTCATCGTTTTTAAACAGTTTTTGATTTGTTTTGTGCTTGAAAAGTATTGGCTTTAAATGCGCTTTTTGCTAAATCGTCCACATGTGTATAATTATTCTTACCTCCTCTTTGATTCAGTGGAGTTGCACAAGCTTCAGGTTTTAATTAGAATATAATTCATTGTTTCATTCAATTTTGTCCTGTTTTTAATCTTTCTATGAATTTAATCTTATGCTATAGACCACCGTTCTATCAGTTTTATTCGACGAATTGAGATTTTAAAAACATTAGCAATTTATGGCATATTTTTTTAATCTGTCAGATTTTATTTCTTTTCTTTGATTTTTTAGTTAGCAATTGGTATTGTTTGTCATGTTTTGATGCCTTAGTTGGCCAATTATTTTGACTATATCTTTATTTTCTAACTTTATGAAAAACTAGCCTATTTGTGTCAATTTATTGATTGTTTCATTTAAATTTTTATTCCACTCTTATTTTGTAGCAGACAAATCGATTGCGTTGATCCCTCTTCTGTTGTTTTTTTTTTCAAAACTCCTGTATACAGTTTTATCCGATTTGTGATGTGCTACTTTTGAAAAGATTCGTTTGTTAACAACCGTTAAGTGATAGCTCGGTCTATTGTTGGCCTTCCATTGATTTTTTTCAATTCAAAGAATTTGAATTGTATTGGAGTGCTACCTTTTTTTTTTACCTTTTCTTGTCAATGACGAGTGAAATTGAAGTGGTGGTTTTAGTCGCGGTGGAGTGGTAAGAGGAGCGAAAATCGAGTAGTCAAAAGCAATAATTTTTCTCAATGAGTTTTTTAAAGTGAAGTGAGAGAATGTTGTTAACAGATTTTTGGTTTTAGAGAGCTAAGTTTCTTCACTTTCGACAAATTGACTTTTGCTTTTTCTGATCTGTTCATTTTCTGTATAAATACTTTTAAAGGCAATGAGTATCTCTAAAATATGCATAGTTGCATTATCTTTAACCTCTCAAAATGCAGTCAATGGTTTTCAAAGACTTTGAACTATTTGTCTTTATGCATCAAAAGTATTTTTTTTTATTTCACCCGTTTTTGTCGTTCTTTTTTTTATTTAGTCGCATCAATGATAGATCCCAATGGTTCTTTCGAGGCTTGTTTAAAAAAATACGGATATAAGTTGATATTAAGGGTTATAATGAAATTGACCAGCAACAAAAGTTTTCTGAAAAAATTTAACGATTTTTGCATATTCCATCTTTCGTGGTTTTTTTAATTTGGTCACCTAATCTCATTGTGGTCAGCTCTACGTGGCTATCTCATGAGTCTCTTTTTATCACCTCAAACATTTTTTCAACCAAACACTTAACTACATCGACACCACCTGCTTTAAAAAACATAGTTTTTTTTGTTTTTTGCAACTTTGTATTCTTTCTTGATGTTCTGTCACTTTGTCCTTTTGCTTGATTGTGTTTAGTAACAATTATTTAATTGCGTCTAAAAACTCAGAGGTCAGTTGGTTTTCAGTTACCAATTGCTTACGTTCTTGTGTAAAACTTTTTATTGACCTAAGCTTTTTCATTTTTCTCTTTCTCTTCAAAAAGTGCTTTTTGTGGGCTTTCTGATTTGCTCAATTTTTCGTGAGCGCTCGGTTACCTTAATTGCATGAGGGACAAAGTGGTTAGGAGTAAGATTTGTCATCGTTTTCACTGCGAGTAGGAAGCTTATATGTTTTTTGAAGATGCAATTTAATTTTTCTACTTGTCATCGTTTTTAAACAGTTTTTGATTTATTTTGTGCTTGAAAGGTATTGGCTTTGAATGCGCCTAATGCTAATCGTCCACGTTTGTATATTTACGCTTACCTCCTCTTTGATTCAGTGGATTTGCACAAGCTTCAGGTTTTAATTGGAATATAATTCATTGTTTCATTCATTTTTGTCCTGTTTTTAACCTTTCTATGAATTTAATCTTGTGCCATAGAACACCGTTCTATCAGTTTTATTCGACTAATTGAGATTTTAAATACATAGGCGAGTTATGGCATGTTTTTATTTTGTCGGTCAGATTTTGTTTCTTATCTGTGACATTTTTAAACAGTTTTGTTTCAATTCATTTTTAGTTAGCATTTGGTATTGTTTTGATGCCTTAGTTTGGCCAATTATTTTGACTATATCTTTATTTTCTAACTTTATGAAAAACTAGCCTATTTGTGTCAATTTATTGATTGTTTCATTTAAATTTTTATTCCACTCTTATTTTTTAGCAGACAAATCGATTGCGTTGATCCCTCTTCTGTTGTTTTTTTTTCAAAACTCCTGTATACAGTTTTATTCGATTTGTCATGTGCTACTTTTGACAAGATTCGTTTGTTAACAACAGGTAAGTGATAGCTTTGGCTATTATTGGCCATGAATTGATTTTTTTTTCAATTCAAAGAATTTGAATTGTATTGGAGTGCTACCTTCTTTTTTACCTTTTGCTTGTCAATGACGAGTCAAATTGAAGTGATTTTAGTCACGGTGGAGTGGTAAGAGGATTGAAAACCGAGTTGTTAAAAGCAATAAATTTTCTCAATGAGTTTTTAAAAGTGAAGTGAGAGAATGGGGTTAACAGATTTTTGGTTTTCGAGAGCTAAATTTTTTTCACTTCCGGCAAATTGACTTTTGCTTTTTGTGATCTTCTTTTCACTTTCTGTATAAATTTTTTTAAAGGCAATAATTATTTCTTCATTATGCATAGTTGTACTATCTTTAACCTCTCAAAAGGCAATCAATGGTTTTCAAAGACTATTTATCTTTATGGATCAAAATTAAGTTTTGGATTTTACTCGTTTGGTCGTTCGTTTTTGTTTTGTTATTTAGTCGCATCAATGGTAGGTTTCAAGGGCTCTATCGAGGTTTGTTCAAAAAAATTACAGATATAAGCTTCTATTAAGGGTTATAGCAAAATTGACCAGCAACAACAGTTTTCAAAAAAATTTTAACGATTTTTGGATATTTCCATCTTTCGTGGTTTTTTTTTTTTAATTCCGTCACCTAATCTCATTGTGGTCAGCTCTAAGTGGCTATCTTATGGGTCTCTTTTTATCATGTCAAACTTTTTTCCAATCTTATGTAGTATTTCGTAATGTTCTGTCACTTAGTCCTTAATGATGGGTCTCATTGGCTTTTAGTTTGGCATATTTGAGTTTTTCTAGTTTTTAATTTCAGAGCTGCAGGGTTTAACGACTTTGGCACTTTTTATCAAAAATTATTCGAGATTTTTTTGTATTGACCCTTTTTGTTTGTTTATGTTGTGCTGTCAGTTGGTCTCATTAATGATAAGTCTCAGTTGCTCTCCAGTTAGACATAATTGGGTCTTCTTAAAATGTAAGTTTTTTGCTAATAACTTTTTTGACTTCGACATCGTTTGTTTTCGTCTATTTTAACTTCTGAGTGTTGCCGGCCTTTGTTGTTACTTTTGTGTGATATTGATATTGATTGGTAAACTTGATTTATTCTTGCTACTGATAGATAGTGCAATAAATTTTGAAGAGTTCCAGATTCAGATGTGTGCGTCAGTTACTTATTTTCAATGACATTCGTAACAGTTCGTTTTTTAAACCAAATGTCGTTTGTGTGTTTGTTTATTATGTCTACAGGGATTTTCTACAAAGCAGTGTTTGCTGTGAAAACTCCCCTTGTTTAAAAAACTTTTGTGACTGAAAATGTGGTTAATAGCTGCGATAACACTGTTTTTCTAAAAGAAAGGAAGTAAATTTTTGATTTTTTCGTGTTTTGTTTTACTTTCGTGGAGGTCTTGGTGTTTGTTTTGTTTTTGTCGAAGGCTGATCTTTTAAGGAGGGTTATATTGTTGACTTCAGATGCTTCAATTCTTTGAATTGTAATTCAGGACCGCTCTTTTTATTTCGTACTGCTATGTTTTATTTCGTCGTGAGGATTTCGTCGAAATGGAAGCAGCAGTAAGTTAGACAGATTCTTAATAATAATCTAACGTCTCATCATTTAATATAAATTGTCGTTTTTGGTCTCTTTCTTCTACCAACTTTTTGAAACTGCAGATCCACAAAGCTATTGCGGTTATTTACTGGTGATCAGTCAGCTATGTTTATCATATGGACATATGGTGTTTCTCATGATCTCATAAAATAAACTTAATAATCTGCTTGTATTTTTTTCAGCAAGACAATCATTGATTTTCTTTGATTTGATTTTGTTTGTCAATTCAATTTGTCTATAAATTAATTGGTACCAATTCCTTACTATAGAGGGTTGGTAGATTTCTAGTCCTGATTTTATTTTGAGCTTTTTTCATTTTTTGACTCATACTTGCGATCCGCAAACATAACTATTTTGATCTTATTTTCATACTGCTAGTCAAAATCTTTGATGGACTCAACATCATTTTTTTCACTCAATAATTTTTATTTTTAACAATCCTAAATGATTCACCTCACTTTATCCTAAATGACTCGTAATACTAATCTTAAGGTTTGTTGAGGTTACTTGAAATCCCTGGAGGTTGGTGTCATATAATGAAAGCTGCTGATAACAAAACATCCCAAACAAACGTTGATACAACCATTTGAACTGATTTCAGACAAAAATTAAAACGTTCGACTTTTATAATAGGTAAATTGCATCAGCAAATCCAATTCAGTTATTACCATAGCGTTGGGAAAAATTTTTGTTAGCTCTGAGTTATTAGAAATGAATGATTCATTAAAATTTTTTTTTACCTAATCTCAGAATTTCAGTATTAAACAAGCTTTCAAAGCATTTTCTACCGAAAGATTGAAAATTGCTTCAAATAAATGTTTTGAAGGTTGACGTTAGATTTTGTCAATTCAGAAAAAATTTGGTGAAATTAAGCTGACTCACCACTCCACCCACTGCTCTGCAGCAGCGCGAGCAAAATAACATTAGGTTTCTCAGATGAAAATAAAACGCACTCAAGTCGCAATGCCTGCAAAACGTTTCAGCCGCTCAACAAATTCTTTCATCTACACACTAACTAAAGTTAAGGTAAATTTACATTAACGCTGCTATGGTGAACCGTTGTAAAGGTAGAAATAAGATAACGTTTACCTTAACTTTACGTTAACTTGAGTTACGGTAAAAGTACTTACTTTATCTTTTTGAAGGTAAAACTAACTTAAATTGTGTAAATTTTTTTGTAACGTTCTGCAGTACCTAATGGCATATATTAAGTAAAATTACCAACCAAAATGTTGAGACTTCCTTAAATAAACAGACACGCCTACAAAACTCCACTTCGAGTGGTACAAATAGATGCACTAGACGAACTCCAACGCTTATCTTGCAAGATTCTTGCAAATGACGCTTATCATTGGAAGAACCTAGCAATATCTTGCAAGATAGGCGTCAAAATTGTACGGCGAAAAAGGCCCACTTTTAAATACTGATTCACTGGAAGATCATATTCTGCTATGAGTTGATAGAAGATCTCGGTTCAAAACAGAAAGCTTCATATCAACTTTATCATCCATAATGTGTTTGAAATACTCGTTTCAAGAAAAAGTAACAAAAGACGTAATTTTACCTTAACTTCACTTAAACTTACCTTAAATAATTACCCTTACGGTGGCAGTAAATTTTCCCTAAATTTGCCTTAACTTACCTTAATTTTTTACCCTAACATACCCTAATTTACGGTAAATTTCTAGCTTGGTTAAGGTAGAGTTGAGGGATTTTTTAAGGTATTGTTAAGGTAATTAAATGAAGTAATGTTAAAGAGAATAAAAGTAAAATTTGAGGTTTTTTTCAAGTTAGCGAGGCCTTATCTTTTCAGGTAGAATTCAGGTAAAGTCAGCCTTGGTTAAGTTTGAACAGTTGAGGTGAGTCAGGATGTTTTTAAGGTAAAATTGCCTTAGCTTTATTTCGTGTATAAGCGTTAAGTTTTATATTGTAATGAGAACTCAAGAGAGTAGGAGCTAGGCTTGAATAATATGAGAACAGTATAGAATTTGCATAGCCAAATCTTTGACGCAATTTTTAGTGCTTGTCCACTTTTACCTGCTGTATACCTAGTGGCCCAGCTCCATAAATGAGCTGAGTGGAGTCCAAACATGGTTTCTGATATATTTAATTCTTTTGCTGATTGTGGGATTCGATCGAGTTTTCAGTTCTGCAATTTTCGAAGGGGGTGAAAAATTTAACGTTCTGAGATTTTTCGTCTCAAAATTTCTGATTCTCTCCAATCTTTCCGGTGAAATTATGTATTTTTTAACTTTTCAAAGTCAAATGTACTATGTTGGAAAAGAAGATGAATGATGTCGGGAAAAGAAGGTGGGTTATATTGGCTAACAAAATTGTGACTTGCATGAGAAAAGTTTTTTTAAAGGTTTTGCGTTGAAGTTTTTGTTTTCAATTGCTTCATACATAATTAGGTGCTTACAGTTCTACCGAGGCCAAGGTGATAAAACTTCTGATGGTTCTGATTGCTTGATAAATTTTAACAGCATAGGGAACTTTTTGAAGTGTCCGTTGGAAACTACTAAAATGAGATAGTGAAAACTTGAAAATCTGATCGTTCTGTCGCATTGGATAACAACTGATTTTCAAAATTGTTAATCAATCGCTTATTTTTTTGTCAATTGTTTTTTTTTTGCGGAGTGCGGAGTTTAATCAACCAATTTTAATCATTCAAGGGAATGATTGGAATTCTCGTAATTGATAGTTGAAAACATTTCCTTGTTTTTTGAAGTCATATTTTTAAAATTCAATCCCATTCTTATAGGTTATCCTATAAAGTTATCCTATTCTTATAGTTGCCCTAAACACCGTGAAACAATTTACGAGTTATTTACCTGATAGCAGAAAACAAAACATAGCTGATGCAATGGAGTATGATAATTCAATTGTGTCCCATTATAGCCAGATTTTAACTGTCTTTGGCGATCAGAGAAAGAAAAAATATTTGCTCGTTAAAAATAATAAATGCTAAGATGTAATTAACAAATCTAAAACTGCTTATTTATAAATTTCATTAAAAAATATTACTTACATGCTACTTAAATAGTAACAGCTAACTGAGTTTTTAACAGCTCCCAAACGAAGTTTGTAGCAAATATATTAGTTCTTTGGTCTGCTTTTTTGCGATTTTTTGCTTGAGCGATCTTTTCAACGTAACCGTTTGGCTTTTCGTCCTCAAAAACGGAATAAACAGGTAGCGCCCAGTGGGCATTAAGTTCCCTTAAAGCCTTTCAGCTCACTAATCTCCCAGTATGTGGTTCAGAGAACTGATTTGGATACTTATAATTATGGTGTGAGGGGTGGTTGTTAGAGGTTGACCCCCTCCCCGCCTCCCCATATCAACTCTCCTCGCTTCACATCCCCCCAATCACCACCCCTGCACATCGTTCAGGACGTTAGGGCCCCATCCAGCCAAAGACCCCCTCCCAGCGGCCCCGAGTAATTTATCAGACTGTAAAGGCTAAACTCAGCTTGAGTGAACTCAATGGCCTCAATTTTATTTTAATGAGGACAAACTGTACATACAGAAACTTAAATTCATGTGATTTTCAGTCTTTCAGAACTGAATTCGTGTTTTACTATTGATTTATGCTGGTTCAGCGTTCAAATGCTCTCCGACCCAAGTCTTGGTGACTTTTTTGTCAGAAGTGAGAACGTTTCACCTAAAACTAATTTAACATTTTTAATTGATTCAGTTGTGTCTCAAATGAGTACTCAAAAACTATTCTCACGGGAAATGTTTTTCCGGTTTGCAAAATAACTTATAGTTTGGATTGACATTGATCGGCAATAGCACACTAAAGATCCTACGTTTTCCATTTTGATGGTGTCAACTTCGGTAGTTCTGCCTAGTTAGGGCTATTTTAATTGTTACACTTTTGTAGAAACTTTTTGAGAATTTTTAAATTTATACTAGGAATTAGAAAATCTGGGTTCATAAACGATCATTGTTATTGTCACGAGTTCAGCCGGAATCACCAATGGAATCACACTCGCCTCCTTCTTGAAAAAATTATTTGAGGTAACACTTCGTTTTTGCACTCAAATCCTTCCCGCAACCCGTATGTTAAAGCATATTATTTTGAGCTCCCCACTCATTGGGTGAGCCCCACTTTTTGAGAAAGCTATCGTTCACAAAAGAATGGTGAATGGTCAAACTTTTAATTTCCTTACTTTTCTATTTACGAGATTATATAAAATTTATAACTAGATATAGGATACAGTTTGTGTACCAAGAGAAATGAAATTGAACAGGAGATAAATGGAAGCTATCTGTTCATTATTTACAAGTTGTTATGGAATAGCAAAACACTAATAGAGAACTTCTTCAATGGTGGAATTGAATTGAAATGTTGATCAAAGGCACAAATTGGAAACAAATAGAAGTTGATAAATATTTGGGATCTATACTGCCACCCCCAGTCGCACGTGCTATTTTTAATATAGTAACATGCTATACAGCAATTGATAATTTGTGAAAAGGAGGTCAAAAAACGGGGGTGGGGGATAGAATAGATCCAATAGTTTTATTAAAATGCAAGCACCGGAAAGGCGGAAAAAGAGACTAGTTCATCCAAGATATGATAATTGCCAGATAAGCAAACAAAAACGGTTAATTTAATACATAATCAAGAAATATTCGTAAAAATTTCTGCTAAAATTTAATAAAGGTATTTACAGTCGCTCAAGAAAATAATTAATAAAAATAGAACAGTCTTTTAGGCAGAGTTTGAACGGCTTTTCGCTCGAAGTTAAGGTAGCTTGACTCGCAGCTTTATACTTAAACAGCACTTTAATTTGCAGTTCGAGTAAAAGTTTGGGTTAAAAATGGCATTAGAGAAACGGATCTAGTGTTCTGCTTTTGAAAAACTAAGCAGTCGGCAATGCATCCAGTTCAACGCTAGAGGGCGACGGAAGGTCGCGTGTAGTCGTCAAATTATGACTCCCATTCGAATGTTTGTTGGCGACATGCCACGACAGCAAATTTGTGGAGGAAAAGGTCACGTTACATAATGTGCATTTATAGGGCAGGTTTTCTCCGTGTGCGAGTTTGATGTGCTGGTTTAGCCGACAATTTAGGGTAAATTTTGAAGAGCAATACGGACATTGGAATCGTCTCTCTTTGTGCACTTTTACGTGGAGATTCAATTTGTATTTGGAAGCCGAAGTGTATGAACAATCTGGGCATTTGAAGGGGTTGCTTGCGTTCACGTGATACTGCAAGTGAACTCTGATATGACTGCTTTGAATAAATTGTTTTCCGCAGTAACCACACTTAAAAGGTCGCTCAGGGTTATTAGTTTTTATTATTGCTTCTTCTTCCGAGAGGATTTTGGTGGGTTTTTGCGTGGGAGCAATTTCTAAAGTTGGTTCTTTTGCTTCCATTGGACTGAGTGATAGGTTTAAAGGTTCACTATCGAGTGATAGGTTCATTGGTTCGCCTTTGACGTCCAAGTTAGGTTTTGACAAATCCCAGACTTCGGAGTCCTGTTCCTCGATTTTGATTGGTTGATTAGAAACTGTCAAATCTAATGCATTAGAGACATTACCAGTCACTAAATTCTGTTCTTCTAGGCAGTTTGAGAAATCAAAAGTGTTCACATTTTCTGATTTTGCAAAGTTTGCTGTTTGACCGTCATTTTCAGCTTTGAACAGCAAATTGTCAAAAATGGAAGTCATTTGGTTCTGAATTGCGTCCACAATTGTGCTTTGGTTTAGTGGCTTCTCCTCTGTTGATGGAGAAATATTAGCCGAACCTGGGGAGGCTGAGCTTCCCGATGCCGAGTGCTCGGATTTTATGCTTATGGAGCTTTTGCTTATTGAACGTGTTGAATGAATATTTAAATCGTCATCAGAATTGAGCTTGTCATCAGCATCATCGGGTATTTGTAAGCCGAAATCCCACAACAAAGAAGACTCAGTGTTGAAACCCGAGGGTGCAGCTTCCGGTTTGATCACCACTACGTCATCCGGGAGGTCAAATTTGGACGGAAGAACTTCAGTTTCGATCAGATTGTTATCTGAGTCTGAATGCTCGTCAAAATCGTCGCACATGGACAAATTGTCAATATTGCGACTCAATTTAGAATCAGGACTTGTGAATGATTCCTTTGGAAATTCGAGAGAGTTTGACTTGAGATTTGATCCTTGCTGCGTTTGGTTCTTGGCAGGAATGTGAAGAATTCTGGAAACGGTGTTATTAGGATGCGTGATTTCGGTTGTCATGGCAATGGTCCTATTACTTTCAGCTCCAGCAGAGCTATTATCTTTTATCTTCGGGGTTAACTTTGGCAGTTCTTGATGGTTAGAAACATAGCCTGATGCAGATGTTTTTGGTTTTTTAGCAACTTTGAAGGCGTCTTTCATTCCATTTTCACCAGTCAATGACTCATTTAATTTTGGACATTCTTTGATATGATAATTAAATTTGACTTGGTCGCGATAAACTGCATTGCACCCTGTGCAGGTCATGACTTGTTCACTGTCGTTTTTCACGCCTGTTTTTGAGTGGGTTGCGTAATGATTACGTAATTGGTAAGGTAACATGAAACGCTTCTTACATAAGTCACAAGCATAAGGTCGTTCTCTATGTACTTTCATATGCCGGGTTAATTTGTAATAGTTGGGCGATTGGTAGTCACATAATTCACATTTGTATGGGTTATTAGCGTTGCTATGGTACTGAATATGAACCCTAAGTTGACTATTTTGGGCAAATCGCATTCCACAACTTTCGCAAACGAAGGGTTTTTCGCCACTATGAGCTCGTTGGTGAACTTCTAGTGAACTGTGTGAATTCGTTTTGTAGTCACAGATCTTGCAGTGATATGGTGTAATTCCTTCATGCTTCATCATGTGTTTTTTCACACTTTGTTTATATTTGAACTTTTGTTTACAAATGGGGCATTCGTGCTCTTTTTCATTGTTTTTGTGCGTTGCTACATGTTGATTGAAAACGTACAACTTAGAAGTGACGAAACTGCAATCTCCACACTGGAATTTTGCGACCTCTTTGCCACCCTTACGTAATATTTTGTCTTCATCTTGATCGGTCGAACTTTTGATTACATCATCGTCTGCGTTTTGGTCCAAGAAGTTGACACTAGGTGATGACGCGTCCTCAGAAAATGACCCCAGATCCGAAGAAGCGTCAACTGGGTTGATATCTTGTACAAACGGTTCTTTGAGTCTGGATTTTGACCCAACTTTGATCGCCGTTCGACTTCCTGCTGAAATGGGCCTAGTTCCAAACGAAGTTGTTGGAGTTTTAACAGAATGAGCTTCATCTCTGACATGCTCAGTAGAGTCGCTGGTCCTCTTACGGCTGTTCTTCTCATCGACTGCTGAATTTTGTATCTGATTTTGTTGCATTAACTGAGTTTGAACCAAACTCATTATTAGAGGGTTCATTAAAAGAGCTTGAGCACCCACGCTCTCTAAAGTGGATGTTACAGTGCTTTGCAGTTTCTGCGCTAACATCATTTGTTGAAATAGAGCCATCGTGTCTGTACTCCCCAAAAGATTCGATATTTGAGGACTGAGTTTATTTGCATTGGCTTCAGTAACCGGTTCAGTTTTGGGTTTGATCGGGGTTTGCGAATTGCTTGCAAACATTTTGGCCAAGTTGCCTACCATGTCTTGCAAGGCATTATTGCCGGTAACCGAATCCGAATTCTTGCTTGGTTCGTTTACTCTGTTCTCTGAATTTCCATTTGCAATTTCTGTATCAATTTTTACCCCTGAGCCGTTTTCAGTTAATGACTGAACAAGGCGCTCTAAACTGTTGCTGAGCTGTGATTGGTCAGTTTCAGTTGACATCGCTTCAGCTTTCTGCTGGCAGAAACTTCGTTTCTCTTTGGTTTCCGGTGTAAATAAACAAAGCGTATAAATTTACTTTGTCCTTTGTTCGGCGAAGAGCTAATTTGTACTTCCGCTCTGTTGAAAGATCTTCAGATTTTCCGAGAGGTGGCCGATTGTGAAACTAAATAAACAAATTGGTTATCAGTTATTTAGTTTTCTACAAATTGGTTGTTAACAACTAGAGCAGTTGATAAAATGAATGATACTAATTTTGAGTTCTATATTAGACTGAACTGCCTCATCTTATGAAACTACTTTTTGTTATACCAACAAAAATGACGAAAAAGAAAAATAATCTGCAGTACTATGCGAAGAAAGATCCTATTTTTGTCGTAAATGCGAAAAATGCTGAAACAGGTAAGTTTGAGTCTATCAAAAAAGAGGGTCGATCTACTAGTGAATAGTATAGACGTACAGTTAACAATAGCCTCTATTGAAAAGCAGGAGCTAAGCAATAATTAAGTCAAAACGGCTGCAAAACAAACACACGCACTCTCTTATCTTAGTAGAATGCTACTACTAGCCAATTTTTATCTTTTCTATACCTTTCTCCAGTTTGTTGAGGGGAAGGGGAGCCAGTAGCAGGCAGGCGGTTTGAGTAAAAATGGATTAAAAGCCAGAATTGAAGCCAGAAATGAGGAGAGAGAGAGAATTGAATGCGGCACACGGCAGCCGTAGAAAGCGCTTTAGAAAAATGAGAGGCTTAGCAAAGAATTGAAAAGCAGATGTTAACTTTACCTGGCAAGAACAACCGGTGTTGCTAATACTTCTTGCCTTCTTTCCTCTTTATATTTCTATTTTTTTCTTAATATGCTCTGATATGCTGGACAACAAATAAAGCACCGTGGTTGTAAATTTTAAACATCCTATGTATTCTGTTGTACACAACATTGTTATGTAGGATAATGCTATCACAAAAAAATCCATTTCAAGAGGAGTGCAAATGTTCCGCTGATATAAAAGAGCATAATTTTTTAATAATGTCCATTTTTCACAACGATAATTTCAACTTTATGTTAGCTGGCAAGGTGCAACACACGAAGACAACGAAACATGAGCAGCCAAACAGTAGTAGTAGTAGTAGTAGTAGTAGTAGTAGTAGTAGTAGTATTAGTGTAGTACATCTTAAACGCTAACTATTTAAATATTCCCCCACAATTCGCTCACTCATTTCCAAATCACTTGTTCACATACTCCGCAGCTATTTTGTTCACATTTTCTGGTTTTGTTCTCTACTCTCTGAAACGGAAGGATGCGCTAATAATTTAAAAAGCAGCAGGCTTTTGAAAGAGTTATCGTCTATCACTCAACAATTCTCGCTACTCTTTCTTATCATCCTCATCTCATGAAACTATTCGCATCTAAGGTTCACTCTTCTTCCACAAACGCAGCATAGCATTCCCAACGTTATAAGTTTCAATTATCAAAACTTTGGTTTTCAAAAAAGATCCACATGCTATGGATTAACTGTAAAAAGCAAACAAAAATGCAATTTAACTCAAAATTCTGAAGAAATGGTTCTGGTACAAAAACTGTGCTGGTATAAGGGAATAAAGCATAGCTGGATGAGCTCAGAACAAGCGTCTCAAGGGTTTATCTGAAAGGCTAACTATTAAATTTTCAAAAATTTCAGACCGAAACATGGACGAGAGATTAGCGTTGCAATCATTACCTTGCTGAGTCTATCTCTTGCTCCCACTGGAGGGAACGGTTGAAGTTTAAAATTACAGAAATGAAGTTTCATCAAGAGTATCAAAAACGCTTTGCTAATTTTACTCCGAAACCTCCGTAAAAACAGTTGATTAGCGAGCTTAACACAATCCACAGTCGGGGAATTGAGATTAAAAATTTTATTCGTTTGGAGAAAACAAGTAAAAAGAGAAAACAAAAATGTAATCAACAGTTTCAAAAGTAATAAACAGTTTTAATCGAGAGTATCAATTTCAGCATTTATCACCTCGGAAACTTCAATCCAATTTTTAAACAATTACAACATCAGATATTAAATTTACAAATACTTATCCAGAAAATTTTCTATAAAAAAGTAAATTCAATCTTTCCAAAATTAAATTGTTTTGGTAAGCTGTGACAACCTGAGCAGTAATCTAATGTAATTTTAAGAGAAAAAAATTATACGCATCGGAGATATAATTTTGTTTCGCTCATGTTTTTTTCTATATCAAAGCGGTAACCTTTTTTCACTACGAATGTACTTTTCAATTATGAAAATGTTTTATCTCTCAACCATTTGGTTTCGAAGTACTTGAAAAAAATGTTTTTTAAGCAGTTCAGATGAAAATGGCAAAAAGCATAGAACGTAGGGGCTTAAATAGTTGTTCTTTTGTTTCTTATATACTCTTCTTGGGCAAAAATTTTCATCAAATGTTTTCAAAATAAGCAATTTTGCAGAAAAATTTTGATGAAAAAAATTGCAATCCTGCCATTAACTTCAATTTGTTTTGCGCTTTTAAAAATTTTTCACAAACGCCAACAGTTAGCTCAGTGTGTTTGTTGCAAAATTCATCTGGAAAATAAAATAACTGTTAAGTTTTTTTCAACAACAAAATTGCGGCAGTATTGCATGAACAAAGCGTTGATCCCATGGGCGCACACGTTTTTGCGTAGTGATCTGGTTGAGAAAACTAATGACAAAATTAACTTTAATGTAGTTAAGAAAAGCAGCAAAACATATTTTTGAAAATAATTATAGATGAATTCATCCACTGATTTTGTAAGAAAATTTATTTTTTTACAACTGATTTTTTACACAAAATTTATGATATCTTAGTCAATTTATGCGCAAATTTGTTTTTTAAGTCTTTTCCATAGTTGAGACAAAATTTTAATGAGTATTCATGCTCGAGTCGAAAACCTATTTTTGCAAAAATTATATGCTAAGTATAATCAGAAAAAAATTTCAACTCTGAATAAACAACAAATCTTTAAATACAGAATTTACACAAAACTGCTGGGCACGAGTGTAAACACAAAGATTCTAAAACAAAGCAGTAACTATTCTTCTCCAAATTTACTCCACGTACGGCAATAAGAATTTCAATTGAGCTTAATTTTTAGTCAGTTTGTCAGTTTACGGTATGCCACATAAAATTGACCTTCTTTCAATTTTATAAAGATCTGCTAAATTTGTTCTTCTACATCACTTGGTTTTTTTAACTAGCTGATATTTTTCAAATTAAGCATTTTTTTGCATTAAAAGTGAGAACAAACAAGTCTCAGTCATTCAAGAAGTTTGACCATTTTCGCTCAATAGCACGAAAAGTTTGACAAGGACTCTTTGATAATAATCTGATTTGATTTCTTAAATTACGAAAATGAATTCGAGGTAGCCGGTCAATTTTGTTTGCAAATCCAAAAATTATTAGAAAAGTTTATTAGATAATTATTAGGATAATAATTATTTGGATAATTATTAGAAAAATTATCCAAAAATTATCCAGAAATTATTAGAGTGCAAATTATTCGAAGTCAAACTAACGTTTTTAATAGTTTTGTTCACAAATTTTCCTGCAATCATGATTGAAGTTAAGAGCGGAAATTGGTTTGTGAAATAAAATTACGGAGAAGCTGGGTTTTGTAGAGCAACGCTGAAAAGCGATGAAAAGATTAAAAGTTATTAGCACCATTGTCCAAAAAAGTATATAACTACTATTGACACTTACTCGTTAAACTGGAACAATAACTGCTTTTAGCTCTGAGATGTTTGAGGATTGAATCCAGGCAGTGGAAATAAATAAAAGATCATAATATTGAATCAGTGAGCTCGGAAGGGGAGAAAGGGGGAAAATGGAGCGATATTATTACTTGAAGCACCTGTAATTTAAGCTATATTGTGTTAATTGTGAGTGGCGGATCGGCTTCTCAATTCGAATTTAAGTGGGGATTGAACAATTGGAACAAAATGCACGCTCACATAGAGAGCTTAGCGCGATAACGCTTAACAGGTAGAGAGGTAGGCAATAATAACATGTAGAAGAAGGCTGGAAAAGAGATTTATAGGAATAATATTAACAAAAAATAGAATTGTATAAGAGTATTAAAAACATCTGCCGTTTCAGAAGGCGCTACTACTCTTATGACTACTGCTCTTGCTACGCGTGTTACTTGCTACTACAGAACCTGCATCCAATTTTCACATCCATCCCTGATTAGCGGTGGAAAAACCAACAAAATGCAGAAAAACACGCTCAGACACAATTCATTCACACGACCACCAAAATTGCTCAAGTGAAACATGCATTCTTATCCTTGTTGATTCACAACCAAAAACCAACTAATAAAAATAACGAAAAGAAGAGAGAATAACCACAAGGAGCGTCGAATTATAACCAAATAAATCCAGCGACACAGCGCACACTCACTGTAAAGTACAAACATAAAAATTCCCCCCGAAAATTGATGAAAATGATGTGATGAAACATCGTGAGTTTTCAGATGTTGTCCAGAAATCATTCACGCTTATCATTATGCAACATGTTGATATTTGTGCGATGATAACTATCCAACTTGACTTTTCACACCACAAAGTTTTCATGTCCAAGTTGAAAACGTTTCATTTCACTTTACTTAATTGAGAAATGCGTTCTCTTGAAAAAATATGCAGCCAATTTACTGAAATTCGAACATGGCTATCGAGATAGCAAAAATGTCTTCATTTGGGCCATGGCTTAAAAATAAAAGTTGAAGTAGTTTTACCTGACTTGCCCAGCGTCAATGATGAGAATGAATCGTTTCCGGCTGCTCAACTGGAAAAGTTCGAAATAGAGAAAAAATCCAAATGAAAAATAGAAATGAAGAAAAATGAAGAAATATTTTGGACTGACCAATCAGTGGCATAAAAGTTATGATGATAATTATAAAATTGATCGCAAATTGCGAAAGTGTGAGGTAGAGCGAGTGAAAGAGCGAGAAAGAGAGAAAACTGAAAAGCGAGAGAGTGAATAAGTGAAGTTAGAATAAGAGAGATGTTGTTCAAATATGCAGTGCTAACACGCGCAAAGATAGGAAAGCCAAGAGCAAACATCTCTCAAGCCAATGCTAGAGAGAAAATGTACGTTAGAATTACCTCAACTTAGAGACTAACAACCACCAACACTAACATGCAATCGTCTTGGTACTAACGTATACCACCACCATCACCATCACCAACACCGACACAACCATTCGAGCTATTACCAATCGCCAAATCCGCCAAGGCAAAGGGTCAGCCGCACTCTAACCAATTCTTGTTGATAATCGTACTTCTTACTAACTAACTAGCTAACTAGTTAGCAATATTAAATATTAATACCTGATGCTTATAATCATTTTGCAGCACAAAGATCTCTGACACTGTCTTGGCAGAGAACGACTCGTGATATTTCTGCATAGTTAGTTTTAGAATAAAGATTATGCTAATAAACTAGCTGACGAAAACTTGATAAATTAGCTATAAACAATTCAGGACAAACTTCACTGTCGCTGTTTTGAAGAGACCAAAACTCACGTTAATACTGATACAGAGATTTGTGGGGGCAGATTTATAATTTTAACTGACATTACTCAAAAGAGATTCTAATTTCAGCAAATAATATTAAATTTTGCAACTCATGTGAACAATAAAAGAGGCAGGAACAAAATAGCTTGCATGCAACGTTTTGTTCGAAAATGAATGCGTTATGTCTCCACCATTGAAATTTTTGGTTTCAAACCCTCGTATTGACATCAACTGATAAAAAATAGCTTAAGCAGCTATTACATGATCAAGCTTCTGATTTTAAGTCTAGCAAAAATAATTTTTTTATGGGTTAAGCAGAACTCGTTTCGTGAGTCTTTTTTAATGATGAACATGATGTTGAAGCAGCCACCAACCAACAGCAAACAGCATGGCAGCCCACATTAAACTAGTTTAAACTTGCGATAGATTTACGAAAAATTGAATTCTTCAGGTAAGTTAATTGAGACAATTGGACTATAATGCCATATTACTTGATCAAAAGAAATTAGGTATGTTATTTATCAGATATCAGTTTAAGATGGACTTTTTAACTCAATTCATTTTTGAAATTATGAAACAAAGACTCTAATACAACAAAATCGTTTATTGACAATAGATCATCAGAATTGCAAGATGAAGAAGCATAATTTTGGACCGAAGAAATATAGTTTATTTGAGTCACGCAAGAGTCTTCATGGACAATTTGGGCCAATAAAATCTTTTTTAATGATGGGTCAATATTAACTTAATATTGACCCATCTTTAAATAAGATTTCATTTAAAGTTTATCAAACTAACAAATTGAAACCAAAAAGTGAACTGGTCCGAAAAAAGGGAATGACAGGAGGGTACTGGAAGAAATCAACAGATGGATATTGAATATCAGTAGAAAGAGGAAAAATTGGGATGGAACCGAGTAGTCGCAAAGCTACCAAAGTTAACAATTTGTGAATTTTGTTACGTGAACGAAATGAATTTAAAAAATGGTTCTTTTTGACGAAAAAGGAAAAAACTGCACAAAAATTTAGCAAAACTTTGATAGAAAATCTCTATTCATTAGCTTTTTTGAACTTCTGGGATCACCTGATTAAAACTAGACCCCCATGACTGAGATTATGAGCAGTTTTTTATAGTTAAATTCAATAATCATTTCTCTCATCTAAGTTCCCAAGTCTCCATCATTCTGCTTTTGAAGTATCTTTTGAGCTATTTTGAAGTTACTGTTTTTGTTTCGAACCTCCTTGACATGCAGATTGGGCGCTTCATAGTCTTTTGTCGTTTTTTTTTAAATGAGGTAGATAACTTTTAAAGATTAACTGATTCAGAAATATTGTTGAAATTGACAAAAAAAGTTTTTGCACATATATTTCATATCCTTTATCAACGATCAAAATGTCAAAAATTGTCGATATCTATAAATGAAACTTGAGCCTGAAACAAACAAGCTACAAATTTGTACAAATTTTAGTGGAAAATGGTAAATCAGTTTTAATCTGAACAGTTTTTTGAAATCTTTCAATTGTTATGATGTCTGAACATTGGCTCAATAACTTTTAATCGATTATACTGAGTTCATTGTGGTTGGATAAATTAAAATATTATTACATATTAAAATTATTACTAATTAAATGGCTTATTTGAAACTTTTCAATTATAATACATGGAATAAACTAATTCACACTTACATAGAGTAGAATCCAGTGAGCCCGATTTTTCACTATCAATTGTGATTATTAGTCAGTGATTATTATAACTGAGGTATGGTGTAATTATTATTATTCTCGATTATGAGCATAGCAGATGCTAAAAGACGTGTGCAGATATGAAGCACGTTGTCAAGTATTTTCTTGATTATGTTTGTAAAAGTGACGATGATATTTTTGCTCTAATACTACAGATGATTGTTGGTTTGTTTTGCGATTGTTAATACACTCACTTGCTAGCTGAGTTAGTTTGTGACTTTTCAGCACTTTGTAATATGTTGTTTTCGGCTCTAGTTTGTTGGCATGGCATGCCTTGACAATATTTAAACAATTCTCTATCGCTCGTTCTCTCTAGATCTCGATTTTGTATTAAAATGTGCCATTATCATCAGCACTGTTAGTACTATGTATATATATGTTCTAAAGTTATAATGACCAAATTCAAAACTTACCAAGCACCGATTTAAGCAAATGCTAAAAGTTCGCCAAAAGTCGAGATGTAAATTAGCCAAGTTTCGATGTAAGTGTTCTCTGTCGCTTACCATGCTCAACATTGTTCGTTTTTTTACAGTTTTCAAAAAACAGAAAATCGTGTTAAGAAAAGTGTTTAGTTAAGTGGTCTGCAACAATAACTTCTAAGCATGGCCGCAATTTTTATCCAATTCGCAAAGCGAAATGTTGTGAGCACTTGATTCTCTAGCGCGTGGTAGTTGAAATGATGAAAAACTGCTAAATGTGTTATTCTTTTAGCGTTCGGAAGTTAATGTTTTCGAAAAAAGAGTTTTAACGAAAAAATTTACAACGCCGCAAAATGTAGACTTTTTGGTGCTTTTTGGAGCTTTTTTGGTAAGATAGACGTGACCTCGCCACATTTTCGCCGCGACTTTCTGTCAGTATTTCTCAGCCTGAATAATTAATACATTGTGGGCAAAAATGGCGAATAATGCATATATAGACTTAGTAGCTGATTTGGACGAATAGTGTAACCAATTTCAACAATATAAGTAATTTTTTTCCACCAAAATTTGCTACAAAATTTTTCAATTGTTCTGAAGTTCGCTTTCTTGAATTTGTTCATCATTTAATTGAAACCACGTTCAAAAACTAATTTCTTACAAGCCGTGACATTTAGAGGTGTAAATCTGTAATTTTTCTTTTTAATCTTGAAAAAGAATTTCTTTGATTGCTTTCTTATTGACAAGTTGATAACAGATCGTGGAAACAGCATGCTTAAACCGCTGACTAAAAACTGGTATTGAGATCAGTGACAGTGAGAGCCCGGAGGTTGATGGCAGAGTAAACCAGCGCTGAATCAGTATAGAGACATTCTGTTTTTTAGGATGGGCAGTACTCTGTTCATGTCCCAATTTACACGGGACAATCCTGGTTTTTGAGTAAAATTTATTACATGAAAAATGAAATGCTCAGCTTAACTCCCGCCAACAATGTTTGATTTGCATGCGATTCGAACTTCCGCGTGGGCACTTGTAACATTTAATTTGCGTATCAAGTCGTAGCCAGTAAGCTAAATGGGCTTGGTGGTAATTGTCAACAAACTAGCGCATAAATGAATCGTGTGTATACTATTATAGTAATTACCAGTTATAAGCTACAAAAGTATGGCATTATTCTGCTCAGACTTAACTTTGGGGTTTGAGTATTTTTCAGGCTGCTCAGGATATAATCTTAGTGAAGCAAAACTGCACATACAGAAACTTAAATTGTTCTGGAGATGGAATGTATCTGAACAGATTTAAGTTTCTACACTTGAAACGTGCTGGTTCAGCGCTGAAATGCTCTGCGACTCAAATCCGGGAGTAGTGACAAAATTTTGGCAATATTTGCCGACCTACTTTATTGGGAGAGGAACTCAATGCTCAACTGTTTTTTTTCCGTTCGGTCAATTTTGGCTGATAGACATATTTATCGTAGAAGATTGCAAGTGGTATCATTAAAAAGCCCAACCAGCGTAGAATGTACAATTAAAAAGTTTTTTTTTGTTTTTCGTTTTTTTTTCACAGAGTTGTCGAGGTTTAAAAATTTGTGATAATTTGACTGATTTTTGTTGTTTTTAATCACAATTGACGTATTTTTACAATTTCTTTTGCCAATTTTGTTGAAGAAAGTGTTGAAATTTTTAGTACTCAAAGTTTATACACAAACAGTTCTATTTTTGTTCAGTCAATTTTCGCGATCGATTTTATTCAACGTAGAGCTTTGCGATTGGTATCATTAGAAAACCCATCCATCGTAGAAAATATAATTACAAAGATTTCCGTGAATTTACTTTTTTTCAACGGAGTTGTCGATGTTTAATTTTTGTGAGCATTGGATTTACTTTTGTTGTTATTGTTCACATGTCCCGTGTCTGTACGCGATTCTTTGCTAATTATGCCTAAAAAAGATGTTAATTTTGTGAAAAAAATATTGTTGGTCTAAAAACAGAAGAGTGTTGTCGAATCGTTTGATCCCATTTTTCGTTAAAATTGTTGCTATTTTTTAAAAAAATTAGCCTTCTTTTCATCGGAAATGGAACAAAATGAGCCATTTAGTCCAGTCTGTTTAAATTTGCCTTATTAACACCCCAAAACTGCCGACACAAACTTCGTTAACTCCAAAGAAGGCAAAGTATACTCGTGCTTTCTTCTCTAATTGTAGTTGATTTAAAATTTTGCCTTTTTTGCTAACTCGATAAATATGCAAAATGCATCATTTCTTGATATATTGAATTTTTTGTCAAACTATCAATATCCATAATAATTGGAACAATTATGTGTTCTTCATGGTCGGACGGCCATGTTTACAGCGTAAACACTGTTTTTGGCGAAGCCCAAAAATAGGATTGTAATATTTATTGCAATATTTTTACAATTTTTGCTTTTTTGTAAGTATTTACAGAAATGAACGATTCAAATGAAAGCACGCTAAAAATGAGTCGAAATGGCCTCTTAAAAAGTTCTAAAAATATCTAGCTTTTAAATTGAAAGCTTATGATCGTTTCAAAAAATATATATTTTTAAAATAAACATTTGTTTATTGAGCTTTGTGACTTTTTCTTTTTTTCGTGAACTTGTTGCTTAAGGTCAATAAAATAGGTTTAATTAAGTTTCTAATGAAAGTATTTTTAATATTGTTTTTTAATTTTACTTCTTATGTTTTGTTTTTCTGCTCGGATACTATCAATTTTTTTCTTTTTTTGCATTGTTTTTCTGCTGTGATACTATGATTCTTTGCAACTTTGATTTTTGGTCAATTTTAGGTCTTTGAGAAATCTTTTTTTGTCTTGTCACATTATTGTCTAACCAGATATCACATGTTTGCATTTTAAAAAGGGGACACAACTGAACGCATCAGTTTTTCAGTTAATAGATAATGATTTCGACATCGTCTTCTAGCAGAATTTAATGGAGTTTAGCGGTTTTCTATGGATGAACAAAGTAAACTATTAAGTGCGTTTGGTTGATTGCCGAAGGTTTTTATGACTTTGAAATCAAATGCTTTAAAAACTAAACAGTCCTTTTATATTTGTACCTTTTGTAAAGTTTTTGTCTAATTGCTATCCAGTCTCATTAATTAAAGGTCGCTTATCAGTTTACTGCTGTTCGCGAAAGCACATTTAGACATATTGAATGTTTTTAGTGCATTGCCTATTGTTTCAACGGCTTCGATATCGGTTTGTTTTCGTTTTTCTTGTCTCATAATTTTAACAATGATAGATCTCATGGTCCCACTAATGTGGCGTTGTTTATATTTCTAGATCATTTGAGTTGGAAGCATTTTTTATTTCAGGGACAAAATTTTTTTTAAATCAGTATACGAGAATTTTTGAAAGTTGTCTTTCTTATCCTCATTTGATATACAATTGAGCCAAAATTGTGGATGTACGTGGTCGCAACATTATGTGGCAACGCACATTACCGAGTCTCTTTGTTGAAAATCAGATGAATGGCCAAGATATATAAATCTAGTTGTGCCAGTTTCTCAGATATCCAATCCTTTGCATTGCAATATCAGATTTTCAAATTAATTTTGACCACCTAACTTGTACTAATTCTAACTCTGAAATCTTTTGCTCGCTTAAAATTGAACAATGAAGATATTCATTCAAAAAACATTAAAATCTGTAATGAAAATATTTTCAAAACAGTTCATATCAACCGTGTTTCCTTAGTTGTTATTCAATTTTCAAAAAGCTGCTGGTTTTTATGTTTGCAATATTACTCCTTCACACATCAGCACTCAATTGTTCTGACTTTTTTACTTTAGAGTACAAATTTTATAGATAACTTTGATTTATGGATTTTAAAGCTTGAAGTATTCTTTCCATCGGATATGTTTGCTAGCGCAATGTTCATCTTGCACGAACGGATAAAAATATTCATTTTGAAAACGTAAACAATATTCGATTTCAAAATTTTAAACATTACTAGATTGTCCAACACTAATAGATTGACCCCAAACTGTCTTCAATTTTCATTGAAATACTGCTCTTTTGTTTTTAATATCTCTTTAGTTACCTTTTGTGAAAACACGTACTCCGACTTTTTCTCTTGACTTCATATTATGTACAGTAAAGTTTATCATAAAGTATACATGCTTTTGTCTGAAACGAAATTCCAATGGAATTATTACGTTTCACTTTTTCTTTTTCCAACTAAAAACAGACCCTAATTGGTTGCGGGGAGTGGTTGTCATCTGGTGTTTTGTTAGTTATTATATATTAAACATTGTGTTCAATTCTGGCGATTAAAAACTTTAGAAACAGCAACATTCTCCTTTTTCCGGTCAATTGTCCCACCCCAGGCGAACTCTAATTTGTAAGATTTGGCAAGATTCTTGCAAAGAACGCTGATCTTGCTCGAACTTGCGTGCGAGAGTCTTGCAATTAACGTAAATCTTGCAGGATGCAAGATCCGGACACATATAAATTGTAAGATTTGGCAAGATTCTTGCAAAGAACGCTGATCTTGCAAGAACTTGCGTGCGAGAGTCTTGCAATTAACGTAAATCTCGCAGGATGCAAGATCCGGACACATATCTTGGAAGAGTCTTGCAAGATCTTACACGATGAGGGTCCTATATTTTTTTCTTGAAAATTTCATGTAGCGAAATATCTGGCTTAACAAATTTGACTTGATTATTAGCCCGGAAAATGACCAATGTTTTCCATAGATTGACAAAATGGACAAAAATTTCTCTAATTTGAAAAACCAAAATTAAGCAATGTTTTCAATTGGTTATGTTGAATCAATCAACTCTCCAATTAAGTAGATCAGATTTAAATGTGTTAGCTTTTTTTTTATTGCACCAAAACCCCCGACCCTTTTCTTTGACCCCTTTTGCGCATGTTGACGATGTTCATGTTTATATGTTTTTGCCTTAGCTATTTTAGGGCCTCTCTTTTTTCTTTGGAGACTAGAGAATAGGTCGAATCCTAATCTATGCTCTCCAAAGAAGCTAAAGAGCCGCATGTAGCAGCTAAGGCATGTTTCCGGCGCTTCATGCAAGACGGTTGTCTTGCAAGAGTCTTACAAGAGGTGCGGTTATCTCGCAAGACTCTTGCAAATTGGACGGTTATTTTGCAAGAACTTGCGTGATGATGCTTAACCTTGCAAGATTCTTGCAAAAATATTGCAAAATAACAGTCCGATTGTGAATTGGACCAAGACCATGGAGGTTAAGGATAGCTGATGGCACAAAATAGCTACTCGTACTATAAACAAAATTTAAAGTTTAAAAGTCCTGAGATAATGTCATTGAAGTTTTTTTCTAAACAAAATTTTAAACTTTTTTATGGCCCTAAAATTGGTTACCATATTTTGCAAATGGCGACTTATGATTAATTTTATTATCTCCACTTTTAGTTTATGTTCCTCCTCCACCTCCTTCCGTTTTAATTTAATGTTGTTCTATGTTAATAGTCGATTTACACCGCAAAATCGTTCAGGATGACAGCTATTATTTTTTTTGCCATAACTGACTGTATAATACAGTATAGTTTTTACCTTTCTGATAAAAATTGAAAAAAATGTTAATTTAGTGATGAAAACTGGTGGTCATGCAAATCTTGGGTCTAACAGAAAGCAATTGAAAACGACGGCTTTTACTTTACACATTTTCAAAAACACGCCAAAGGTGAGAAACTTATTCGAGCAACAAACTTGAATCGGAAAATTTTGAATTAGATGAAGCGTATATGAGAGCAAATCTTTTATCGTATTAAGACTCAAAAAGAAAACTGGAATTCGTTCCGAAGAAGTTAATATTTTTTTAACGGGTGAACCCCTGTAGTCAAGGGTTTGTCCAAATACTCATGAACAACTTAATAAGATTATGTATTCACAAACAAATTTTAGTGAGCCGACACTCTGATGAATTCTGAGATGCATGCAATCATTTCTTTGACCACAGTAATTCGCTTCATTGAGATTGGCGAAAAAAATTCTTCTTAGCGTCTTAGCGAGTCAAACTTTGTCCGTTTATATTTTTGCATAAATCAGAGAAGATAGCGCAAGAACGCAGGGAAACAGTACGAGTACTTATGGTTTATTATGGAGAAGAGTTACGTTTGTGGAAGTATTTTCCCTTTAAATTTAGCGGCTATACAGAGTAAAATTATTATATTAGTCCACATTAATTGTTCCGACCCTCTTGGGGGGGGGGGGGGTAATTATAATTGGATTTTCTTTGTTCACTCAATTTTGGCCGATCGATATATTCATCGTATGGAGTTGAGACTAATGTCATTAGAAAGCCTGCTCAGCGTAGAAAGTAGAATTAGAAAGATTTGTGTGATTTTCGTTCTTAAAAGAGAATTATGGAGGTTTAAAATTTTGTGAATCGTAGACAGAATTCCGTCAATTTTGCTAAAACATGTTAAAATTGATATTAACCATGCTATTGGTTTCACTTTTAATGATAGCTGAGGCTTGATGATTGGTTTTATCCGAGTGTTTTGGTTGACATTTTGCTAATTTTTTTTTTGAATTTTAGACTTTTCAATCAAAAATGGCTCCAAATACGCTTTTTTATCCCACTTTTTATAAATATGCCAGAAATTTAGCCCTAGCATCTGCTGTCACAATCCTTAAAACTCCAAAAAAGCTTATTGTGCTTTCGCTTCCTAAAGGAGTTTCTGGAGCTAAAATTTGGCTTTTTAGAAATAATTCACTGAATATTTATACAAAATCAAACTTTTATTTTTGGTTTATTGATTTTTTTTTAATTGATCTACTTTGCAAATTCATGCTATAATTAATTGTTTTTGTTGAATGCGCAGACGGATCAAGGCTAAGTGTGGACCCATCTTAGATCTTTTCAATCAATAATTAATCAGAGTACAATAGGGCTTGGTCCTTTTCAAATTATGGTCACCTTTTCTTTAAGTGTTAATTACCTACAAGAATGAGTTCAAATCAAGGAACAATTTTTGCCAAATCCTATTCAAACAAAATGAAGCCAAACCAATGTATATATTATGTCTGTAGAGAAAAACCAAAAAATTTATGGCTGTGATGTTTGGCCTTCATTCGTAATTTTTTCTACAGCTTCATGACTTTGGGTTAATAATTAAAGGTCCAATTGGTTCATTATGAGCTAAAATGAACCTATAAAAATCTTTCACTCGTTATGTAATTCCTGTTATGACATTGAAAATATTGCTCTAATGAATTCTTTTCATTAGATGTGAAGTAATTTTTACTCTTTATAGCGGCTTTATGTTTGTCTAACGGTTTCTTGGCTTTCTTTCTACAAAATTATAGAAAAATTTTTTCTTAAAGTTTTTTTTTTAAAACATTGAAAAAATGCAGGGTTTTATTGTTTTTGCGTCTAAATTTTTTGTTGTTGTTTTCGTAGGTTGTCAATTTTCTGTTGCACCAAACATTTTTTTTGCTGTTGTTTATGTTTTGACTAATGTCTCTAGAGCTGAAAAAATGTGTTTTTTTTTAAGAATTAATTCGTTTTAAATACTTGTCAATGGCGGTGGTTCTTTTGTTGTCTTTTTCACACAAAATCTTTACATAAAGCGCTTTTAAAATCAAAAGAGAGCCAAATGAAAAAATCAAACCCCTGTTCACAAATGTTTATAATGGTTTTTAATGTTTAGGTATAATGGCTTCAAGACTGTGGTTTAGATAAATTGTTAAAGAAATTCTGACTTGTGTTCGTATTTTTTGTTTTTCTTGTCCGCTTAGGTTTTGGTCTTTCTATTATCAAGCACAACTGGCTTCCTCAGCAGTTGCATATTCATCTGTTTTTGTTTTAATATGAAAGCTAATGGTTTGTTTGAATTTTTGACAATGTTTTCTGAGCTCTGTCCTTTTTGTATTAGTTCTGTCAATTTTGTATCTTGGTTTCTGTACCGACAGGTGGCATCCCTTTATTTTCAGTGACAAAGATCCTATTTTTATATTGGTTTTATTTTTAATTGATGTTTTTATTGGATTGGGCACCACGGATTTTCATGGAAAAAGTGTGATTTTGAATATGTTTTTGTGTTTCTTGTTTCCTTGTGACATTTTCAAATTAATAGATTGGCTCAATCGCAGTTAGAAAATGTGCAATTGAAGATATTTAAGGTTCATCATTAATAGCTTGTGGTTTCAACGATTGCAACATCTCAACATCATTTTCTTGTTAAATTTATTTGATTTTTATCGCTTTTGCCTTTTTTGTAGCAGTCTGACGTATTACAGATAATGACGGTATCAATTGCTTCCCATGAGGTATTAATTAACATTCTTAATGAGCCGAGTTGATACGTACTGGTTGTAATCAATTTGTAATCGGTTGTTTAAAAATTAGAAGTGTTTTTTGAATTTTTGCTTTTTTGCTCGTTTTTGTTGACATGTTACGGAGTCTCATTACTGGCGGGTCTCATATCTTATCTAATGAAGTACCGGTTACTTTGTTTATATCAGGTTTTTTGTCTGGTAACACCTTCTTTTTGTTTTTAAGTGTTTCTTTTAAATATGGATATCGAGTTTTGATCGTAACTACTGCTTGATTTTTTTTGAAATTATTTGATCTTCATGTTTGTCTTGCCCAGCTCTCTTATTAATGGCAAGTATAATCGGCCGTCTAATCCAGCGTTTTTTCAGTTAGTTGCTTGTTGAACGATATTTGAATTTTTGAAAGTTTGCTATCTCTTCCTCAGCTTTAGAGAATTAAATCAAAATGTGGATGAGCGGGGTTGGAACATTATGTGCGAACGCACATTATCGAGCCTACTTGTTGATATTAAATGTTCACTATGAAGAGACACCTAAAAGTTGGGACTGCTCTAGAGACTGCTGAACTCATTCTAAAGAGCTTTTTTTAAAACAAATTGCATTTAGTTTGTTATAAATAGCTCCAGCGAAATAAAAGCATTTCTCTTTCTGTTTTTGTTTCCAATTATGCGACATGCATAATTATTATTCCTATCAGAAATATCATACCTGAGCTGAAATTTTGGGAATTGGCTTTCATCATTGGCTTTCGCGCATTTGTTTTCGACGTAAGATTTATGTTTCCCTTCAATTGGAATTGAATTCAAAAGCGGACGGATGATCACGATCAAGTTAGGCCTTCTATAAACCGGTTTGGTATACAAGAAGAGTTGTTGAATAGTTATATCTCTAGTTATCTAGTTAAGTTTCGAAGATTCTAATTTTAGGCAATTGTCTCTCCGAGAATTGAAACGAGAGCTATTTGGGCATGATATAATGTGTGAAAATTGATCAATGTTTATTGTTCTATCACAGGCGCATTAGTACATATATGATGAAACAATGTTACGTTACAGAGCGAGGCGGCTATTATAAATTATCAGTGTCTCATGTATTCTAAATAACATCGAGAAAATATCATGAGCGATAGCTTATTTGCTCTATTTGATACCTTTTTAGGCCTAATCCTCATAGAGCTTTTTGTATAGGTATATTATGATGTGTTCTTTTTAACGTTATTTTTACTATATCTTAAAAAGAATCCATAATCAGAATCATTAAACTTGCGAATTTCTTTTGTACAAAAGTAATGCCCGGGTCGAGGAATAATCGGAAAAATATGTAAGTTAAGCCGTATGAAAAGTTGTTTTTTTATCGCAAACTTCGTACATAACTTTTTAATGAAATGCAGCGAGGGCGGTGAATTTACGTAATTTCACCGCTAGAGTAAACATTGAAATTACATAAATTCACCGCATTTCACCGCAAAATTATGTACGAAATTTGCGATGATAAAACAACTTTTCACCGTTTATTTAACACATTTTCCGATTTTTGCGTTGATGAAAAATTTATAAGAGCATCACAATAGCGAGAAAACGGCATCAGAATGATCAATATAAGGCAACAAGAAAGCTGTTCTTCTTCTTCCATTTTTTTCATTTCAACTTTTTCTTCGAAGAATTGTCCTTTTCTTTCTGTTGACTAGTTTCATTTGACAAATCCAGTTCGTGTTCATGGAAATATCAACAGATTATGGATGGGTAAAATTATGGCAAAAATCTGCACTCACTAATATTATTGAGTTGAGAGTGTATGTTAATATTGCAATATCTTGCAAGATGCTTGAGAAAAGATGTTGCAAAAAAACCTTGCAAGACGATATTAGTCTTGCAGTGAATTGTACGCTGGTGTTAAATTTACAAGTCGTTGCCCAATTTTTCATATACTTATGAATTATATTGATACTATGAGCGGAACAGAACTGAAATTATCCTCACTGAAAATTTTTGTTCTTAACTTCAAGGAATTTTCCTATGATATTGTGTCCTAAAAAGGTTAAACTCGTATTGAAAGTATTCTCTTTTGCCTACACTTCTTTTTAAGAGCTTTTTTAAACTGAAATTTTGCTTCTCCGGTATAAGTTTTTGGTGCAGGCTCCATGTGTTGTTCTGCTAGAATCTGCATCTGTTTGTCTTAGTTTAAAATATTTTGCATTTGTGTAATAATTTTCCCGCCTCGAAGAGGAGTATTAGTGGAGCTGGTTTATTTTTTATCAATAACTTTTTGGAATGTATTTGAAACAAGATGTAAAAGACAAATGCCACCCGTAAAATCTAAGTGTTTAGGTTAAGCGGCTGAAAGAATTGAAGAACAGAGAGTAGAGACAGTAATTTTTTGTTCATGCTGCGCTTTTGAGAGGGAGCGAGAAAAGTATTTGTGAAAAAATTTTGCTAAGCGGGCAAAATTTTTTGATTACGTGCAGCTTTTTTGGAATCAACTTTTTTTCTTACTGTTTTGGATAATAGGTTTCTTCTAAAACTTATTAACATGTAACTACGTGCTGAGAAACATTTTTGTCCATCTCAAATAAATATTTTTGTGATTGCGCCACTTCAGACGTTTTTTTAGCGGATTATGTACAATTTTTGTGTTTTTAGTGTCTCGGGTTATTGTTTTTCACTGAGATTAGTTTTTATATTGATTTTTAGGGCTTTTTGATTTCAACAATTTTTTTTGCCTAATTTCTGTTTTTCATTTTTTTTTCACTAATTTCTGTGTTTTTTCTGCTTTTCAGAATTTATTTCATGTTTGTTCAAATGTTCAATTAGGGTTTTTGGTAGGTTATTGTTACTAAACTAAAATACTAAAATAATTAACGGTTTTACAACAAATTTTATAAAAAAATAATTTAATCAATTCTTTTTTTTGTAGTTTTGTTTCGTTCTTATGTTTTACGTGTTTTCTAGGGCATTTGGGTGCCGTATGGGTGCTCACAAAATGAATCGAGACTGTGTCGTTGAGGTGTGTTGAGATGAGATGTTACAATTTTTTCAATAACAATTTCATAAAAAATTAAACGGTTTCCTAGATTTTGTCAAGTAGTTTTTTTCTGTTCGCTCGGTCTTTCTCTTTTGATAAGATGGAATGCTTATTAATTAAAACGGTTATTTTTTGATATATTCGTCAGAACTTCAAGATGCCTGCGTCTGTGCGAGCGTGTACAGAAGTGACAAGACTTTGTCACTCATTTCCGCGCTATAAGTAACTCATTTCCAAGCGTTTTTTGTTGTCCACGATTGCAGTATCTACGATAGTGTCAACTAAACAAAAACCAAAAGACAGCCTAATTGGAAAGGGTTTTACAATTACTTTTATCATGGCTGAGAAGAGAAATTAAGAATTCGAATTGGGTCTCAAACAACTACCCAAAATGTTGTGCAACAAAATTTTAGACTAGTTACACACTCAACGTGATGCACAAGTGTTACCTTTATCCGTGAATACTGGTGACAAAATAAATGTTTTTCAATCACTTATATCCACAATTTTTGTGACGAATTTTTATTATGAAATTATTTACCCAAAGTGAACAATGGAGAATTGATTTTGTCCTTCGTTTTTACGAAATGTTAGAGTTTTTTTTAAAGTACTTTGAAATGTGCCACGTATTTTCATGTTCTTTCAAATAACTGTTAGATTATTGTTTCTCTGGGAAGACTCTGCAAGGAAACAAAATTTAAAACAGATCATTAAACTTCAATAAATTGACTTTTTTACAACCTGCAACTCAGCTTCTTAGTTCTCACGTTTAACAAATTGGTTTAATCTCTACCGATACGTGTGATATTGTGAAAAGTGATTTTTGACTTTAAATAAAGTGATAATTAAAAAATCAAATTACTAATTAAATAAAATGAAGAGCGTTAATCAACTTTTTTCAACTTAAACACAGGAAAGACAAAGACAATGAAAAGTCAGAGCTTGCAAAAGATCCTATTAATGCTGTAAATTTTACACTCGTGTTTTATTCAGTAATTTTTCCTCGATGTGAAAATTATTCGTTTTTCCACGCATTGATAGATTTATTGAAAATTTAAGGATTGATCTTGAAAAATTTTACCTTGTCACCTGTAAAGAGTTAATTTTGACACCAAATTATTGAGGCTCAGGTATGATTTTGATAGTTGAGGTAGTTATTTGGTTACTTTTTATGCAGGCCGTAAAATTAAAAACAATAGCTAATTGAAAAACGCTATGTTAATTCACTGGAAGCATTTAAAACAAATACGTCCAAAGTTTCAGAAGCACACTTTGAGGTCCGTAGGAACTCATTTTAACCAAAACTTCCTAAAAACACATTCAAGTAAGAGAACGAAAAAGTATTGTTGTTTTCTGTTTCCTCTAATACTGAAAAAAACAAATTATTGGATTTGTCTCAAAAAATTTCCACGTATTTCATTCCATAAATTTCGCAAGAATCAATATCGTATCAGCCGTTGCTTGATCGACAAAATAGCGAAAATTTTCTATATAGTATTTTATTTTACATAAAATTTTTTTTCTTGGTTTGGTTGTCAAAATGAACAGGTTTTCTCATTGTTTTTTGAAGTCTCATTGTTTTTTGAAGTCTAAAGCTTCATTTCATGATAAACTTAAATTTTGAGTCATTTTTCTTAGGCTTGCTATATGTTTATGCTAAGCTTGCTTTCTTGTTTTTTAATAAAAAAAAGTGCACTAGTTAGAATGTTGGACTTATCAAAACAGAGAAATTTGGGATCTTTTCGATTTGCAACCGCAATCTAATGGATTATTATCTAATGCAATATTATTTGCAATCTAATGCATATCATTTGCACCCCCCCTCCCCCCCTCCGACGCAAATGTCATATTTTTACGTAATGATTTACTATGTAATGGCACGTGCTCTTTAGCTGGGGTTGCATAACTTACTTCGAAGGGGGGAGGGGGCACAAGTGGAAAAGATACAAAATTTTAATGCGGGCGGATTGAATCGGAATTGAGAAATTGTTAAACAAAGTCTCCGTGCTTTAAAATAAGATTTGAATGCTCAGAAACCGCACTAAGCAGTGACAGAAAATTGTTTTTTTTTTCTAGGAAACTGATCTCACATTTGGTTATTAGCGATTCATATCAAATTCAACCTGCCAATAAGGACTGCGCAAGGCCAAGCGAGGCTTGGCCACACGTGGTGAAATATATAATGTCGAATTTGTCTATGTCAAATAAAGTTACAGAGTTTAGATTTTCTCAATAATCAGATTTGTTGAAAAATATCTATTTTGGAACGTCAATTTGATGAGACGTCCTCTCAAAATAGGATTAATATATTGCAAAATGTGGACTATTAATAGGGAAAGCATCGTCGGCTTAAGTTATCTAATATAGAGAACATTTTCTCTCTATAGTTGCAAACTTAAGTCAACAATGATACTCATATCAAGATTTCACGTCTTCACGCTGTTTCAGACTTATTTTGATATTTTTTAGAAGGGAGTTAAATATTTTTTACTTCTGGTCTTTCCGTTAGTTATATGTGGAGAATTTTTTTGGTGTTTCTAATGTAATGTTTAATCGAATGTGTTATGTGTTTAACATTTTTAATGGGATAATCAAAAGGTTATGTCACCTGGCTCATACATCTCTGGTTGGTTGTTTATGATCGGTACTTCAGTAACCTATAGAGTGAAATACAAGCATCTCGTTACCAACATGATTTTCAAAATTGAACTCCTGCCGAAACTCGGCAATGATGACCAAAACGGAGTTAAAAACGCGTGATTGTGAAAACTTCCATTTGATAGCTATGATTGAATTAAAACCTACAATATTTTCTCATTTTTCTTCAACTGATCACTGAGTTTCGACACTACATTCATAACAATTTATCAAGAAAACTTTCAAAGCTGGTCTTGGCTACCACAAAAATTTATTGAGCAAAAGACTTATATCGAAAGAGACATTTGATAAAAGAAATGCCAATGAAATGACTCGGTCAGTTTCTATCAATGATTGGTATCGGATTTCAAGCACTCTCCTTGAGCTTTGTCAAGTAATTGAATGAAAGAGAAATCCTTGAGGTGTGCAAACGAACAAGCATACTTTGGAAAAAATCTAAATAATTCTAAGATAAACTAGAAAAAGTAGAACCACTAGTGGTTTGAAATTTTTCAAGTAAAAGGAACCAGCAATTGATCAAGGTGAGCAGCGAGCTCGATTAGGAGATTTGTGTTGCTGAAAAAAAGACAGAGATGTCAATAAATGCTCTATGATTATGATGCGTATACTGAATCAGCGCAATTTCTTACAGAAATAACAGAGATCTAAAATGTTTATATCGCGCTTGTCTTTTTACAGGCTACGTTTGAAGAGCGTTAAAAAGCGAATCCTATGGCGTTGAAGAATTTTGATAGTTTGTCTCTTAGTTTGACTCGTAACTGAGGATTTTAAGCTTTTTCATGGAATCAGAGCTGAGAAAGAAAAAAATTCATTGATTTGACAAAAATGGCAAATTGATTTTAATACTTTTTAAAAATTGAAGTGAGGATTCGATCGCTGTTGAAATTTTTGTCCCCGAACCATTGATTTGATATTTCAGCCTGTTGAAACGACCTTTTATCGATCAATTTACTTAAACGGGCTGAACTTCTATTGATATTTGTCAGGCGCAGATGATTTGATTAGCGAAACATAAATAAGTCAAGAAATGGCGTTTCATTTCCAAATTAACACAAGAGCGAAGGCTATTTGAAAACATCAGCTGAGCCCAAGGCAATTTTGCATTGAGTGTCGAATTAAGGAAACAAATTCGTAATTCAACAAAACTGATTAATATTACAACTCTGTAATTGCCAACAAATAATAGCAACAAATAATAAATTGGTTGAAAAGTTTGTACGAAATAGATTTGTCGAAACAATTCTTAATCGAGGTCTGCTGAAAAGCATTTTCTGGCATGACTTTTCTGAAAATCAGGTTTATGAAATTCATTTTTCTTGTTCTTTTTTTGATACCTTATTATCAAGTCAGGATTCAAACCACAATTTTGAAACTTGATTCTTCTTAAAATATGCTGCTTTTCGTTGATGAGTGTTTGATCGGCAATGAATTGTGTTGTGTCATTGTTAGAATTTCGATCAAACTATAGTCTTAAACTTAGTGAGAATTAGAAAGAAAGTTTGACTTACCAGATTAGAAAGACAAGCAATTTGATTTTGATCAAAGAAATTATATAAATGAATCGTCAAGAAATGGTGCTGAGAATCAATATTCGGTTCAAATTGGTGAATCTAGATAACTATTATTAGAGTTAGATTAATTGATGTAAAATCTTCCCAGCACGTATTAAATGATGATGATATCTCCGGAAGTGTGAATAAATTCTTAGAAAAGTGCAAATGCATTCCATTTATGGTTCCCTTTGCGACTGATTTGCAGAAGCAAACCATATTGGGTAACCCTTGCGACCCCCACTATAAATCACGGTGCTAAGATTAGTTTTGTATCTTGACTTTTTCACACTGATAATGGGTATATATACAGCTGACTTTTGAGTCCTTTTTCATCCCCAAATTCAAATCACCATCTTGATCTAATAATCAGATCTCTCCTGTAAATCTCTAAATTCTACTGTAAAATATCATTTTGTTATTCTCTCATTTTTGAGAAATTAATTCTTTTACTTAGTTAAAAACGCTTTTTATTCCGCTTGCAAAAGTCCATAACCCAACAGGTTATGGGCCCAGCAATTTTTTAAGTCATAAAATTAATTTCCAAAACAAAACTAATTTGTTGTTGACAGTCATAATCCTTTTCTGCTTAGTACCTTTTCTTTTCACAATTGTTTTGCCTGCTCAAACTTCAATGGATCAACAGACAGTGAAGCTGCTGACCTACACAGGAAAGGCACAGGACTTTCCAATCTGGAGCACAAGATTTGTGGCGATGATGCAGACGAAGGGACTCTACAAATCACTACTGGGGACAGAGGAGCAACCCAATGAGCCTGCGCCACTGGCCAATGGGGCAACCAATGATGAGAAGAAGAACCACAAGGTGCTGAAGGATGCATATGAGAAAGAAGTTGCAGACATCAAGGAGAAACGGAACAATGTGTGGTGCCATCTGGCACTGACTCTAGATGCAACAACCCTCATGCTGATGAGACATGACTGTGTGGGAGATGATGGCATTGGAGATGGAGCAAAGGCTTGGAAGCTTTTGCAAGAGAGATTTCAGAGTGTGGAGACGCCGACAGTGGTGACTTTAGTGGCACAGCTTGCTCGACTGCAGCTCGAGGATTCTGAGGATTTGGACAGCTTCTTCATCAGAGGACAGGAGTTGCTCACAAGGCTACAAGAAGCAGGGGAAGCAGTCTCAGAGACCCTCTTCAACGCCTTGGTCCTCAATGGTCTGCCAATGAGGTATGAAAGTTTTGTAATACAGGAAAGCTTCAACCCGGCAACGATTTTCACAGAGTTGAGGAAAAGGCTGCAGAACTTTCATGAGAGCACGGTGCAGAGACACAAGGGACAAAGTGGTTCAGTGGCACTGGCAGTGAAGCGCGACTTCAAGAAGGAACCCAAGAAAGGAAACTGCTTTGTGTGTGGGATCCCTGGACACTTTGCCAAGGACTGCAGGAAGAAGGAGACAGCACAATGCAGCAAGTGTGGTGAGAAGGGTCACCTAGACAGGGCATGCAAGAGACAAAGAGATGGAGGCAAACATGAGTCAGTGGCAATGGGTCCAACATTGGCTACACCAGACGAGGAATGCTGGGCAGCTCTTACCCAGTGGAAGACAGCAGGCATGCTAGTGGACAGTGGTTGTACAGATCACATAGTGACGAACATCGATGCGTTTCTGGACTTTGTGCCCATTCAATCAGTGGTCAGAAATCCCAACGGAGAGGCTTCCAGAGTGGTGGGCAGAGGCTGTGTGAGGATCAGCATACCCTCAAACAAAGGGGAAGGCTACAATGCGAACTCAAAAATGTTCTGTGTGTGCCGGACTATTCTTCAAACCTCCTATTAGTCTCAAGATGCACGGAGTGGGGACATAGCTTCACTTTCGAGAGAGGAAACAGCTGCATGAAACTCCAGAAGGGAACTCGGGTAAAACTAACACAAGAAAATAATTTGTTTTACTTACCCTGCAGCGTTCTAGAATTCAAGATGAGTTCCAACAGCGTGAAACTTGACAGTGCAAGGAAGTGGCACAGACGATTGGGTCATTTGAATCAAGCGGATGTGGTCAGGAATTCACCAGAGACAGTGGGGGAACTCGATGATGTATGCAATGTGTGTGCATTGGCCAAGATCACAAAGACTCCAGTACCAAGAGTGGCAGAGACCCAAGCAGAAGAGAAGCTGGAGAGGGTGTTCACAGACGTGATGGGACCTTTCAGAGTAGAGTCACTGTTCGGGTTCCGGTTTGTGGACTTGCTTAAGGCAAAGAGTGAAGCACTGGCCAGCCTGAAGAAATTTGTTCTCAGTGTGGGGACGCCCAAGAAGCTGAGGCAAGACAATGCGAAGGAGTTTCTCTCAGAGCAGTTTGAGACGTACTGCTTAGATGCAGGCATTCTACAGGAAAAGACCATACCAGAAACACCACAACAGAATGGGTTAGCTGAGAGGTGCAACAGGACACTGCTGGAGGTGGCAAGATGTTTGCTCATTGACTCAGGACTTCCCAAGATGATGTGGGGAGCAGCAATTCTTCACGCAGCAAGGATCAGAAACTTGGTTGTGAGACGAGGAGAAGAAAAATGCCCAGCAGAGCTGATGAGAGGTATAAAACCTAAGCTTTCAATTAGTAAATTATCTATTTTTGGTTGCACAGTCTTCATGAGGAAGAGGGACAGAGAAGTCAGCAAACTTGAACCCAAGGCACTGGAAGGAAAGTTTGTGGGTTACACTGAAGGAGAAAACGGATACCTGGTGTACATACCCAACACACGCAAGGTGATGGCAGTTCGAGATGTGATCATCAAGGAGTCTGAAGTGGGCTCAATCCCTGACAACAAAGAAACGGCGGACCTACTAGATGATGGGTCGGAACTGGGAATCTGCCACCCAGATGATGGTCATCAAGACAATGACAACAGAGAACGACAGGACACATCTACTGCAATAAAGGAGGAGTGGCATGACGCAGGGAGCGTGAATACTCAAGAAACAACACTGAGACAAGAGGCCTCGGATGTTGGAGAAACAGCACTAGATGAAGAATCTACTGCAACAAGAGGGAGTCACAGAGACTCAGATTCACTGGAAGACAGTGACACAGAAGACTTCTCACAGTTAGAGACAGTTGGCTTCAATGAAGATGCACTGGAACACGCGGACAGAGCGGAGCCCAGACGAGGGACACGAGCAAGGAATGTTCCGCAATTTTTTGGAGAAGTCAGGACCCATCTTGCTGTGACTGAGGGCGACTATGTGGAACCCAAAGCAGTCTACGAAGCCAAGCAAGGTGACGATTGGGACCAGTGGCACCGGGCAATGAAGGACGAGGTCAAGGCACTCCAAGACAACGAGACTTGGAACCTAGTGAGACCACCCACAGACAGGGACGTCATACCGGGCAAATGGGTTTACAAAGTGAAATTGGGACCCAGTGGTCAAGTGGACAAATACAAAGCGCGCTATGTGGCGAAAGGCTTCAAACAAGTGGAAGGACTGGACTACTTTGAGACTTTTGCGCCTACCTGTAAGCCAGAGACCTTCAGGATTCTACTTCAGCTATCAGCGAAGCAGGGCCATGTGATGCACCAATTTGATGTCAAGACTGATTTCCTGCACTCACCAATCGAGGAAGAAGTGTATCTGGAACAGCCACAGGAGTTTGTAAAACGCGGATCAGATGGAGAGAAGTTAGTATGTCGACTAAATAAATCAATTTATGGTTTGAAACAGGCTGCTAACAAAGAGCCGGCAATTTTCCTACTGAGACAGGGGTTCACCAGAAGCAGGAACGATCACTGCTTGTTTGCAAGATCAGAGGCAGAGGATCACAACTTCATCTTGGTCTGGGTTGACGACATCATAGTAGCATCAAGAAGTATGACAGTGGTCTCTGATGTCAAGAAGGCACTAGAAGCAACCTTTCACATGGAAGACAGAGGGAGACTACACTGGTTTCTGGGTCTAAGAATCAGACGAGAAGAGGGCAAAGTCACAGTCGACCAAGAACGCTACATAGAAACAATGCTTGAGCGGTTTCAAATGGATCAATGCAAACCCTCAAGAACTCCAGCTGATTTGAATTTGAAACTTCAGACAGCACAGAACGGAGACGAAGAAGTGGACCAGAGGATCTACAGAAGCTTGGTTGGATCACTTCTGTATCTGGCCAAACAGACGAGGCCAGACATTATGTTCACAGTCAACATTCTGTCCAGACACATGAATGCACCTACCAATCAACACTGGATGTGCGGAAAACGACTTCTGCGATATCTTCAAGGTTCAAAAGGTTTAAAACTTACTTACACAAAAGAGGCTAGTTATGATTTAGTGGGGGAAAGTGATGCAGACTGGTCTGGAGACGTGAACGACAGAAAATCAACAACGGGCTATTACTTCAAGCTCAACGGACGTGGCGCAGCACTCAGCTGGGGTGTCAAGAAGCAGGCCACAGTTGCTCTTTCTTCATCAGAAGCAGAATATCAGGGCATGGCAGCAGCAGTTCAGGAAGCACTCTACCTGAAACAACTTCTAGAGTATTTTGGCATCCAACAGAAACGTCCAATAGCAATTGGAGAAGACAACCAAAGTTGTATCAGACTCTGCCAAAACCCAGTCATGCACAAAAGGAGCAAGCACATCGAAACAAAGTTTCACTTCATCCGGGACAAAACGGAGGATGGGACTATTTCAATTCATTACGTTCCTACAGACAAAATGGCAGCGGACATCTTCACAAAGTCCTTACCCGTTTCGAAAGTGGAAACATTCAGAGCAGTTTTGATGGGAACAGACTCTACGCAATCAGCTCAAGTCTGAGTGGGGGTGTTAGAATTTCGATCAAACTATAGTCTTAAACTTAGTGAGAATTAGAAAGAAAGTTTGACTTACCAGATTAGAAAGACAAGCAATTTGATTTTGATCAAAGAAATTATATAAATGAATCGTCAAGAAATGGTGCTGAGAATCAATATTCGGTTCAAATTGGTGAATCTAGATAACTATTATTAGAGTTAGATTAATTGATGTAAAATCTTCCCAGCACGTATTAAATGATGATGATATCTCCGGAAGTGTGAATGAATTCTTAGAAAAGTGCAAATGCATTCCATTTATGGTTCCCTTTGCGACTGATTTGCAGAAGCAAACCATATTGGGTAACCCTTGCGACCCCCACTATAAATCACGGTGCTAAGATTAGTTTTGTATCTTGACTTTTTCACACTGATAATGGGTATATATACAGCTGATTTTTGAGTCCTTTTTCATCCCCAAATTCAAATCACCATCTTGATCTAATCATCAGATCTCTCCTGTAAATCTCTAAATTCTACTGTAAAATATCATTTTGTTATTCTCTCATTTTTGAGAAATTAGTTCTTTTACTTAGTTAAAAACGCTTTTTATTCCGCTTGCAAAAGTCCATAACCCAACAACTCAGGATTCAAACCACAATTTTGAAACTTGATTCTTCTTAAAATATGCTGATTTTCGTTGATGAGTGTTTGATCGGCAATGAATTGTGTTGTGTCATCAATGATTTAAAAACTTACTGTAAGCAGCTGAGTTCGATCTGATCCTTTAAAACTTGTCTTTGGGACCGTTTTTTGCCTTTTGAGCTAAGTTTTTTATATGATCTTCTATGCATGTTTTTTTTCCCATTCAATCATGTATATATCACAATCATAACTAAAGGTTAGGTATGTACATGTTAACCCAGGTTGAGGTGCCATCCAGAAGAGACCTCAGATCAGACCAAGTCCAACGCACACGGTGTGTTCCCAGACCAAACTTTGAGGGCGCACGGTGTTTCGAGAGCACTTTAGTCTGATCAGAGGTTACATTCGCCTGGAACGGTCTGATCAGAGGTCACTTCCGGATGGCACCTCAACCTGGGAATCCATATGAACCAAATCAATAAGCATCGTTCAAAAATTTAAATTGTAACCAACAACATACGCGTCATAAGTCATACCAGATAGGTCGGAAATTATTCAACCGATATCAGAATGGTGATGAAAACTATTTTGCAGTGTATTGCGACGAGCTTGTTATTGTTAACATCATGTTTGGGTTCCAAGTGTCCTGATTTTGACAAGCTGCCATATGGGAATGTGGTCATGTCTGACATTAAGGGACTGTGGGTGGAAACAGAACGGACTTTACTCACTCCTATCAATTCTCTCTCGGTCTGCTGTCGATTCAGATTTGAAGAGAACACTGGTTAGATAATACATTTTTAAAAAACAATTGTAAATGAGTAAATGAATGAAATCTCGGTTTACAACCAATCATTGATATTATTATCAGTTCTGTTTAAGTCAGTTGGAATCACTCTTGCTACCTTCTTGGAATCATTCTCAAAGGTTATCACCCGTTTCGTTGGCAAAATTTTGGTCTATATGTTTTCTCTTTGAACAACTTAGGACTTGACATTTATGACTATTATGATTCGATAAAAGTTTTTATAATAAAAATCCTAAAGTAAAAAGATGGCATGCTTCTGTTTTAAGACAGTTTTGTGACAGAAACTGACAGTTTTACGTGAACTGACAGAAACTGACAGAACTGACTGTCTATGTGTCATCCTTTTGAACAATTTATGATTTGAAATTTATGACTATTATGATTCGATCATTATGATTCGAATGAGAAATAATGTGAAAAATTTGATTAAGGGGACAGAAATTAGTGTGAAACCGAATCTGCAGTAGAAAACAATGTTCTGAGATATTTATGGGGGGACAAAGTCAAGCATTACGAAAGCTTGTCATGGTTTCCCAAAATTTAAAAAGACGTTTAAAAGTTTTTAATAAAAATCCTACAGTAAAAAGATAGAATGCTTATGTTTTTAAATAATTTTGTGAAAGAAAACTTTTTTTAGACTTTCTTTTGTGTAAAGGACAGTGGCTTTTAAAAATTTGTTGTATTCCGGACATGGCTCTCATAACACTTCAGTGCTGAACCAGCATATTTAAACTGTAGAACCTGAATTCAATTCCACGCCGTTTCATATCAATTGTATTTTTGTTTCTTTAACACAGTTCATCTTCATGATAATTATATTGGGGTAATTGAGTGCGCACATTCTGATTTTATCCTGATAGTATACAAAAAGCTTATGCTCCTCAATAAAGTCTGAATAGCATACTTGTACATTTATGGCTTGTACGGGACGATTACTATAGTACAATACACTATTTAATATTGAGCTAGCTTATACGTAGTGTAATGGCTGCCCTCCCAACAGAGACAAGCAAAAATTGACAAATCCTAAATCGTTTTAGGGCTTTCAAATTTCTCCGGTTAAAGTTTTCTTACAGTTTACTTCTGATAAAAATGTGAATCAACAATATTCGATCCAATAATACCAGAAATAACAAGAATAATAAGAGAGATCTTGGTCATAATTGGCTTCAAAAATTTCAATGTTCCAACTATAATCGACTAAAATGAAGCCAGTAAGAGAGACTGACTCCGGACTTTGTGACAACTTCCACTTAGTTAAGAACTTAGCTCTTCAGAAAGAACAATTGAGAATATCAATAGTAGATCTCTTTTGACAAAATCAAAGTTGAGTTGAGCTGTACCATCACTTAATAGACTAACAGGGACAAAAATACAGTAACAAATAATTTACCGACAAAAGAAAAGCGCTTCAATACGCAGTCTTTGTCAATATACTTAAACAAAACTAAAAATTCAAACTCCTTGTATGCTGCTGATCACATGGTTTTACATTTCGAAATTGAGTCTTGAATTGGTTGGAGATAACGATCTTGAGAAAATGTGAACAGTTCTCTATTACGCCATTTATTCAATGTAAATTCGATGTAAGAGGACGTCAAATAGCTCTGTTGATTTTTGTCAATTATTTATTTTGAGCAAGTCAGCTTGCAGGCTAATCGCATGAAGTCTGAGGCAAATGGGTAATGAACTTCTCAGGTTGTAGGTGCGCCGCAGAACTCATATAATGCTAGTAAGGTAATTCGAGTTTGAGTTTCAATTTCATTTCAAGCAAAATATTCGTACTAATAATAGTAACCTAATAGAGACGTTGACCAGCGTAAACAAACCAATTTGGCTATGATAGAGAGTAGCAGTGATTTTAAAAAGTAATACTGTCTTGAATCTACTACTTCATTTGCCCCTTAGTGGTGCGACGCAGCACTGATTTAATGCTAGTAATGTAATTCGAGTTTGAGTTTCAATTTCATTTCAAGCATGATATTCGTCCTAAGAATAGTAAATTAATAGAGATGTTGACCAGCGTAAACAAATCAATTTGGCTATGATAGAAAGTAGCAGTGATTTTAAGTAGTAATTTTGTCTTGAATCTACTACGTCAATTGCCCCTTAGTGGTTGTTTAATTTTTTAATATTCTGGTCAACAACATGTAGTTATCACAAAGCCGACATAATTTAAGGGGCATAATTCGCCGATTCAGCGCTCATTTGTTCTGATAGAAACCTCCGGATTGTATACAGTATATCTCTCAGAAGTTTGACGAAATTTGTCTTCGAAAAGTCTTCAACCGGATGAGATAAAATGAGAACATTACAAATCAATTCGATCGTTTGTTTGTCCCATATGATTCATTGTATTTACTAAAAAAGTTGCGGATTTGACAATAGTTGTCTTCAAATTATCTTGAATTAATTGAGACAATTGCACTGAAACAAGAAAAACACAAAACTTTTGAAGAATGAAAAAGGATCCTAATATTTGTAGAAATAGGCAAAAAAGTGATTGACAATTTAGACCGATTTTTACCAGCAGCAAAATTTAGAAAAACTAAGAAGTTTTTGAAAAAAATATAGACTCATTCTATCTGTTGAAACAACCACAAAAACCGCTCAAACTTGTAAAATTGTTTAATAAATTAATTAGGCCTGACGAAGACAGAAATTAATACTAAATTTTATTTTTTTTATTTAGTTTTTATCTAAAGTCACCTGTCAAAAAACCTATGAAAACATTTGGACAAGTGGACTAGAGGAATAACTCTGGGAGCAGCCAGGGAAAGGAAAGAACTAATTATGTGTGTCGGAACTATCTTTGTAATAGTTTTTGGTTTTCCTTCTATTGTTTCTGCCAATTTTTTGGAGGAGGAGAGTTTCTTGAAAAAGTAAAAAAAACAACTGAATATTTTAAAGCCACAAAGGAAAGTGTTCTCATTCTTTTAAAAAAATTAAGCCACTTTAAAACTTCAGTCAATTTCTAATAATTTTTTATTTCAAATGTTTTTTGTTAAAACTAAGATAGCGTAAAACAAAACATTACATAGACTCCCATAAATTCTTTCTCAGTCTGCTGTCGATACAAATTTCAAGAGAACACAGGTTAAATGTTCCATATTTTTTAAAGAGAAACTTAAATGAATAAATGAAGAATGAACTCTCGGTTTACAACCCATCATTGATATTTTTTATCAGTACAGTTTGAGTAAGTTGGAATCACTCTTGGTACCTTCCTGGAATCCTTCTCGAATACTATCACCCGTTTCGTTGGCAGATTTTTGGTCTATGTGTCATACCTTTGAACAACTTATGATTTGGCATTTATGACTATTATAGTTCGATAAAAAGTTTTTGTAATAATAATCCTACAGTAAAAAGATGGAATGCTTTTGTTTTAAGAGAATTTTGTGAAAGAAAATTCTTTAAGACTTTTTTGTTTGTTGACGACAATGGCTTTTAAAAATTGTTGAAATCCGGTTTTGGCTCTCATAAATATTCTGTGCTGAAACAGCATGTTTCAACTATAGCACCTAAATTTAATTTCAAACCGTTCAATATCAATTGTTTTTTGGTTTCTTTGTTCACAGTTCATCTTCTTTATAAATATATTGAGGTAATTGAGTACGCACATTCTGATTTTATCCTGGTAGTCTACAAAATGCTTATGCTCCTCAATAAAGACTGAATAGCATAATTGTACATTTATGGCTTGTACGGGGCGATTACTATAGTACAATACACTATTTAATATTAAGCTAGCTTATACGTAGTGTAACGGCTGCCCTCCCAACAAAGACAAGCAAAAATTTACAAATCCTAAATCGTTTTAGGGCTTTCAAATTTCTCCGGTTAAAGTGTTCTTACAGTTTACTTCTGATAAAAATGTGAATCAACAATATTCGATCCAATAATACCCGAAATAACAAGAATAATAAGAGAGATCTTGGTCTTGATTGGCTTCAAAAATTTCAATGTTCCAACTATAATCGACTAAAATGAAGCCAGTAAGAGAGACTGACTCCGGACTTTGTGACAACTTCCACTTAGTTAAGAACTTAGTTCTTCAGAAAGAACAATTGAGAATATCAATAGTAGATCTCTTTTGACACAATCAATGTTGAGTTGAGCTGTACCATCACTTAATAGACTAACAGGGACAAAAAAACAGTAACAAATAATTTACCGACAAAAAAAAGCGCTTCAACACGCAGTGTTTGTCAATATACTTAAACAAAACTAAAAATTCAAACTCCTTGTATGCTGCTGATCACATGGTTTTACATGTCAAAATTGAGTCTTGAATTGGTTGTAGATAACGATCTTGAGAGAATGTGAACAGTTCTCTATTACGCCAATTATTCAATGTAATTTCGATGTCAGAGGACGCCAAATAGCTCTGTTGAATTTTGGTCAATAATTCATTATCAGCAATAAATCAGTTTGCAAGCTAATCACATGGAGTCTGAGGCAAATTGGTAATGAACATCTCAAGTCGTAGGTGCGCCGCAGAATTGATTTAATGTTAGTAAGGTAATTCGAGTTTGAGTCTGAATTTCATTTAAAGTATGATATTCGAACTAACAATAGTAACTTAAGAGAGATGTTGACAAGGAGTGTGTTCTGATTCTCTTGAAAAATTTCAACGACATTATTTGTAACTTCAGTCAAACTTCGATGGTGTTTCTTTTTGAAAAAGGTCTTTTAAATAAATCTAAAATAGAGTGAAAAAAAGTCATTTTTTAGAAAAATTACGCAAAGAAAAAATCTATGTGATCTCAAACACATATCTGACTGACGCAATAGTTTGTCAGATCTAACCGACTAACATATTATCTTCCCGTACTTAAAATCAATTCAAAAATAGGAGTTATTGGTTTTTGAAATTTAAAAAGCAATGATTGTTTGAGAGCTATATCAACTACAAATATCAGAAAATGGACTATATTATCATCCAAATTATACGCTGCTTCTTGATAAGTCTGCTCTGATAAATTTCTGATAATTTTTTACTTCAAATGTTTTTATTAAAACTAAGATAGCGTTAAACAAAACATTACATAGTCTCCCATAAATTCTCTCTAAGTCTGCTCTCGATTCAAATTGAAGCCAACACAGGTTAATTATTCCTTTTTTTTTTTAAAAAAAGAAGCGTAAATGAATAATTGAATGAAATCTCGGTTTACAACACATCATTGATATTTTTAGCAGTTCAGTCTGAGTCAGTTGGAATCACTCTTACTACTTTCTTGGAATCCTTCTCAAATATTATCAACCGTTTCGTTGGCAATTTTTTGGTCTATATGTTTTCTCTTTGAACAACTTAGGACTTGACATTTATGACTATTATGATTCGATAAAAGTTTTTATGATAAAAATCCTAAAGTAAAAAGATGGCATGCTTTTGTTTTAAGACAGTTTTGTGACAGAAACTGACAGTTTTAAGACAGTTTTGACGACAATGGCTTTTAAAAATTGTTGAAATCCGGTTTTGGCTCTCATAAATATTCTGTGCTGAAACAGCATGTTTCAACTATAGCACCTAAATTTAATTTCAAACCGTTCAATATCAATTGTTTTTTGGTTTCTTTGTTCACATTTCATCTTCATTATAAATATAATGAGGTAATTAAGTACGCACGTTCTGATTTTATCCTGATAGTATACAAAAAGCTTATGCTCCTCAATAAAGTCTGAATAGCATACTTGTACATTTATGGCTTGTACGGGGCGATTACTATAGTACAATACACTATTTAATATTTAGCTAGCTTATACGTAGTGTAATGGCTGCCCTCCCAACAGAGACAAGCAAAAATTTACAAATCCTAAATCGTTTTTGGGCTTTCAAACCTCTCCGGTTAAAGTGTTCTTACAGTTTACTTCTGATAAACATGTGAATCAACAATACTCGATCCAATAATACCAGAAACAAAAAGAATAATAAGAAGAGGTCTTTGTCTTAATTGGCTTCAATAATTTCAATGTTCCATCTATAATCGACTAAAACGAAGCCAGTAAGAGATACTGACTCCGGACTTTGTGACAACTTCCGCTTATTTAAGAACTTAGCTCTTCAGAAAGAACAATTTAGAATATCACTAGTGGATCGTTTTGGATACAATCAAAGTTGAGTTGAGCAGTTCCATCGCTAAGTAGACTAACAGGGACAAAACACAGTAAAAAATAATTTACCGACAAAAAAGAAGCGCTTCAATACGCAGTGTTTGTCAATATACTTAAACAAAACTAAAAAATTCAGTGTAAATTCGATGTCAGAGGACGTCAAATAGCTCTGTTGAGTTTTTGTCAATTATTCATTATCAGCAATAAATCAGTTTGCAAGCTAATCGCATGGAATCTGAGTCAAACTGGTAATGAACTACTCAGGTCGTAGGTGCACCGCAGAACTGATTTAATGTTAGTAAGGTAATTCGAGTTTGAGTATGCTAATCGAACTAACAATAGTAACTTAATAGAGACGTTGACAAACGTGAACAAGTCAATTTGGCTATGATAGAAAGTAGCAATGAGTTTAAGTTTTCATACTGTTTCGAGTCTAGTACTTCATTTGTCCTTTAGTGATTGTTTAAAATTTTAATATCCTGATCATCAACATGTAGTTATCACAAAGCCCACCTAACTTAGGTGGCATAACTTGCTAAGCAAATTAAGAGTTACAAGTACACTAGCAGATGTTTGAATTAAACTAAAAGCTCTTTTAGGAGGGCGTTAAGATGAACACTTAATTTTTAATGCAGTAAAATTTGTCCAAAAATCAAGGTTAGCCAGAGGAAGTTGCCAGATGAGCAATTTATTCGCCACTCATGAAACCAATATGTCCGTAGACTGATTTAGCAACCTCTGTTCTGATACCGACCTCCGGTTTGTATACAGTATATCTAACAGAAGTTTGACGAAATTTGACTTCGAAAAATCTTCAACCAGTTGAGTTAAAATAAGAACATTACAAATTGAATCTATCGTTTAGTTGTTACATATGATTCCTTGTTTTTCCTACAAGAAGTCGGGTTTGACAATAGTTGTCTTCAAATTGTCTTTAATCAAATGAGGACAATTAAACTAAAACAAGAAAACCACTAATCATTTCAAGAATGAAAAAGGATCCTAATATTTGTGGAAATAGGCAAAAAACTGATTGACAATATAGTCCGATTTTTTTCCAGCAGCTAAATTGGGAAAAACTTCACAAGAAAATTTTGAGAAAAATGTGGATTTAATTTATCTCTTGAAACAACCACAACAAGCACATATACTCGAAAAAATTTTAGTTAATTAAACAGACCTGACAAAGATAGAAATTTCTACTAAAATTCTTTTTTTCTATTTAGTTTTAATCTCATGTCACCTGTCAAAAAACCTATGAAAACATTTGGACAAGTAGCCCACAAAAATAACGTTGGGATTAGCTAGAGAAAGGAAAGAGCTAATTATGTGTGTCGAAACTATCTTCGTTATATTTTTTGGTTTTTCCTTCTATTGTTTCTGCCAATTTTTTGGAGGAGGAGAGTTTCTTTAAAATGTAAACAAAGATCAACTGAAATTTTTTAGAGCCACAAAAGAATGTGTTCTGATTCTATTGAAAAATTTAAACGACATTTGTAACTTCAGTCAAACTTCGATGGTGTTTCTTTTTTTAAAAAAGGTCTATTAAATAAATCTAAATTAGAGTGAAATAAAGTAATTTTTTAGAAAAATTTTGGAAAGAAAAAATCTATGTGGTCTCAAACACAGATCTGACTGACGGAATAGTTTGTCAGATCTAACCGACTAACATATTATCTTCCCGTACCTAAAATCAATTCCAAAATAGGAGTTATTGGTTTTTGAGTTTTCAAAAGCAATAATTGTTTAAGAGCTATATGAAATACAAATATCATCAAATGGACTATATTATCATCCAAATTATACGCTGCTTGATCAGTCTGCAGCATTAAAAAATTTCTTAATTAATGTTACTTGCACATCACCCATCACAACATAACATTCATATTAACCAACATTTCCATGAAATTAGTTAACCTTAGCTTCGTAATTAATTCCGTAAACTCTCTAAATTTTTCAATGTGCTGAAACTTGCACTACATTGAAAAGTAATTTCACTAATCAGGTAGATTAAACTAATCCGATAGATTGATCTTTGGAGGCATTATCATTCAAAATAGTCATAATAAATCAATGTTTTTTTAAACAGCGGAGTCGTAAAAAAGCTTTATAATTGCTTAACACTGAAATTTGAAAATATTGACAATAGAAAACGTTTCCAAGAATTGCCAGAAACGGTAATGCAGATTACGGCGTCTGATTAATTCGGTCGATTTTGAATTAGGGTTGAAAATTAATGAAGCTAGAGTGTAAAGCAGTTGTTTCAAATTTTTTTTTGTTGTATGTTTGAGCACGAGTCAATGGGCGACAATTTATTGATTACAAAATTCTTAAATTAAATTTCGAGGAGTCAGGTGTTCAAAATTTGGTTTATAATTTTCCAGGTTAACGTTCAAAATCAAGTAGATGGTCGATCACCGGAATCACCTCCAACCGGACTCTTTGGAAGACCTGAACCACATTTCAGTAGATCGATGTGCTTTAAAAATTTTTTGCGTTTGAGGTGCGCTCAACATTTCCGCTGGTCTGGCTTCTAACCATACACAATAAGTTAGCATTTATAATCAGAACAAATTGTTCTTCAAGTTCTTTTTCATGGATCTCTATTGCGCGAGAGACAGTGTGATCAGACTAGAGTTAAACATGTATGAGGCTTACACTTTCTCTGTATTATTTTCATTCCGTACAAAATGGATTTTTTTTCAAACAAATTTTGGCAAAGTATAAAAACAAGTAAAACTCAATTTAGAAGAGTTTTGGTCGTAAAAATAAAATATAAGAGCCGAAAAATTGATTAATGATTTTTTTTGTTTCTTCATGTACAGTTGTGTACACTTCAGTTAAAGGGAGGCCATTTATTCAACAAACTGGACCCAAGGTTCAGATGAGGGCTAACAGACTCATATTAGAACACTATAATTGGCTCCTAATAAGAACGCCGCTGTATTCTTGGATCCATATCTTAACAAAAAGGAAATACAAAACGTCTGATGAAAAAAATTTTGCCTCTAGGCAGCGTGTCCTGCTTTTTGGAGCTGTCCCGGATTTGTAATTTTGAGTGCAGACTGCCCAATGGGTGTTCGAGTCTGTATCTGCGGAGGTCTGTTCCATTTGTGACCTCAACTTGGGTTGCATTCTAGATACTTCACAAATGGGTGCTCGAGAGGATATTAGAAGTGTTTGTATTTATTTGATATTAGAAGTTTCATATGCTTTTGTATTCTCTTTAGACTATGTCGGCAACGATATTGTGTCAAAACTATTGAATCATTTTTTATTGTTTCTGGTTATTTAGTAGACGGAAGTGTGATAAACGTGGATTTCTTTGGTGACGAGGGCTGGGGTCTCCATCGCCGACAGGCTAGTATGCTCGTCAACCAATCAGATGTCAGAACTAACTCTGAGCCATTCAGCGACTTCAAGCTCTCTGTACCCTACAGGCACGAACCACATCTGCCGCACCTGTTGAACGCACACATTTTGGCGTTCAAACTTGAATCCTTTGTGGTGATTTACTCTTGCACCGACTCGAAAGCTTCGCTTTTCCGCGACTCAAAAACGTACGAGTATGCGTGGGTTTTGGTTCGGGATCCAGTTACAGTTGACATGTCGGAGCTCTCAGGACTGGTGGACAAGGTACTGCCGACAAACGTGAAAAAATCGATGGGTCACAGTCTTCAAAAAACGTGGTCGGCTGGATGTCAAAAATTAAAAGAACCCCGATGAGCTTATAGAAATTCTGATTACAACTATCTTAGTTTCTCAACTTCTTCAGAAGTTGTCATTATAGCTATATAGCAATTCATTGCAAATCACTTTAGTTACTTAAAGAAAACATTTCAATAGTTTCCATATTGTTTCAACTAAATAGTCTGGAATCATTTCCGTTTGTCCCCCCTCACCAAGAACGTTATCCTAGTGATGAGCGGATTTCAATCTTGCAAGAATCTTGCAAGATAATTCAAAACTTGCAAGTTTCTTGCAAGATATCAATCAAAGAAAAAAATTAAATAAATACTATCAGTACTATACTATATCAGTACTATACCATCAGTACCAATGTTTTAGAAAAACAAAATTGTCAACAAATTACAAAAACAAATTTAATGAAAAAACCGAATTCAAAAGCGAATTCAATGAATTCAATGAGAAGAATCATGCAAGTTTGTTTCAAGATATTAAATTCTAATAAATCTTTCCGACAAATATCTAGAGACATCTCGAGCCATCAAACTCCTTCTCTTTAGGTTCAATTTACCTGATAAACGACGAAAGTAAACACTTTCACTCTTTCTCTCATATTTGTAATCAGACGAATTATTAATTGAGAAACCAACAGTCGCAGTTTAGAGAAAATTACTGATCTTATCGGTATTTGAGGATATTTTTTACAGTCGTAAATATTTTTCTGATCAAGGTTAGATCTGATTGTCTGCTTATTGAGATTTAAGTGATCCTATTTGACGCCTTCAGTTGATAGCTATTGGTGTTAAGGAAACAGTTAAAAATCGTGTTAGAATCTTGCATGTTGGATTCAAAACTTGCAAGAATCTTGCAAAAAGCTTGCAAGAATCTTGCAGGAAGTATGTATTTCTCCTGATAAACTTTTTTATTGTGTTACAATCTTAAATACCAATTGTCTTGAAAGTCCTGTGTAAATTTTGCAACTACGTTCAGATCGTGACCGTTACTCATTAAGCTTATTAAAATCTTATTAATTGATCTTGATATTCATTTAACTGGGCAGCTTTGTACACCGTGCAACTTGTCAACGAAAAATAGTAGCATTTTGGCCATGTTACTTCCTGGTTCTATAATTTTCTAACAATAAATTGATTATCAGCATTGAATTCGCAATGAGCATCTAGGCACTCTTTTTCCGGCACAGCATGTTCAATAATAGATACTGACAACTTCGGACAGACTAAGTTATACCCGGATTGAGGTTTGGCGGTGAAATTTCGTAAGAAATGCGGTGAAATGTGGTTAAAAAAATTTCACCCCGTATTTCTGACATCTTTTTGCAGTGAATGCGGTGAACTCCGTCGAATTATTTATTTTCACCGCGTTCTCAGTATTCTTACAAAAAAAACTTCCTGACACGGGTCCGAACTTCTCACACCTTGCATGCCTTCAACTTTTTATTCCACTGCGGCAACCGCAACATACCTCTATGATATTTCTTGAGAATTTAAATCAGATTCAGTAAACGTTGGAAAGCAAATGCGGTAATTTTTTGTAAGAAAAGCGGTGAAATGCGGTGAAATATTTTTTTGTTCACCGCATTCACCGCATTTACCGCTTTTCTTACAAAAATTCAACACAGAAACCTCGACCCGGGTTAAACTGATTCCTATGTATAAATAACAGGTTGGAATTCAGTGGTTCAATTTTTCACTTCATCAAAAGAAGACTTGTTAAGGTTCTTTCCAATTATAGCAAACCACGAAATTATAGCCCTATACATGATACGACCACTAAGCTCAGGGAGATGTAATTGTAAAGATCACAGGTGTCAAAAAATTCAATACCGTTGCAGAAAACATCGGTTGACAAAGCGTATACCAGCCATATTGTGCCAAAATTAACGGTTATTTGTGAACTCTAAAGGTAGATGTAAATGATTTTTGTTAACTCCGTCAACAAAGCTGACAGGGAAGAGAGCTTATTAGCTTCCTTCTCTGTCATCAGAACAAAGCATCAACACACAAAGTTAAAACTAACTGAAGAAGAAACAAGAAGGCTTGCTTGTTCTGTTCGTGGCACAAAGTGTTCCCACATTCGCATTTGAGAGCATAATAAATATCGAATCAAAATATCAAAGCCGTTTTTCATAAAAGCTTTTTAGAGCACTAAACATTGTTTTTATCAGGCTGCTTTAGGAAAAAAATGTAATTTTTTTAGCTGAGATTTGAACCAAAAACAACAGGCAAAAAATATTTGGGCTTTAAAGGAACCAAAAAATCTTTGTAAGATATTGCGAAATATTTATTTGCAATTAAACGATGAAAAATTTCATCAAAAAAATCGTGCTTTAGCTAAAAACGATCCATTTAAGTTTGATTTTTTTTTCATTATTGACAATTTGGATTGAGCGTCTTCAGTCTTTTTCTATAACACTTTAAGAACTTGAAGATATTATTAAACAAATCTAAAACCAAAATGATGAAATCCGATCCAAGCTGTTATTCTCACCCTTCAATTTTCTCAGCAAAAATATTTTAGGCCATTAGAAGTAGAAGTTTCAATAAAACAAAGTTTAAATGTTTCATTTAGATAACCACAAAAGAACACAAAAATCATTAAAGACAGGAAACAGCGGTCTCATATCACGTTTATTCAGTGATACCCTTCTCATTTCAGGCTGTTGATAGCTGTAACACTTTGTTTCGGAAATAAAAAAAACAGAATTATTTTTTATAAATATTGTCATTGTTGTTTTTCGATATGGCTCGCACTATCAATTGGACAATATTTTCCCAATTTTTCACAAGGTTTTTCTTGCAACAACACTTAAACGGTGCTTTCAAAAACCTGCGCAATTAAATAGCAAGTAGGAATAAAAAGGAATTTAGGCAGTTCTATACACAAGCGGCAAAAGCTAGTGAAACAGATCAATCTGTTTGAAAAATTCAAAAAACAAAAGACAAGTCTTCGAATACAATTCAAGGAAAGGAAAACAAGAAACAAAACTCATTTATAAAAAATTGATTTATTTAAAGTTTTCAGACATGTTTTGTAGACGTTAAAGCATATGGAGTTACACAATTGAGAACAAATGGTTAAATTTACTATTTGAAACTTGTGTTCAAAAAGAAATGAAACATCGTTTCAATATACAGATTGAGCCTAAAACGTTAATGACACACCGGAATCAAAAAATAAAAGGAACACAACCTGAAAAACTACAAAACGCAGAAGAGCGGAAAAAATTTAGAAAATTTGGTTTGGTTTTTCTAAAGACAGATGGCGTCTCACTTGTTCCAAAACATGTTCATTTTAATTTTTTTAAATAAAGAAATTGTAAAATTTGTTTCCTAAAGACACGACAATAAAAAAAATAAAAACAAATAAAGATTGAACAATTGAGGTCCGATTGGTTTTAGGTTGCTTTAGTTAGTCTCTCCAAAAAACATTTTTTTTCAAATTGTAATAAAATCATCACAATATCAAAAGTGATTCACACAATTGAAGCTATGCACCAACGGACTTAGTTTGTTATTTTGCGAAAACAGTCGGGGAGAAGTCTGATATTGAGAAGGGGATAACACTAAGAGCAGATGTCAAAGCACGGCAATTCAACAAAAACTCGCGGAAACCTGATTTCTCTCGTATCTCTGAATTCTTTCGCACTCTGAAGCTTAATGTTTTTGTTACTTATGCTGCCTCAGTGTGATTACAGATTCTACTACTAAATGGGCCCCTCAAATTTGACTTGCATTTGGACTCAAATTCATCAAAATATTATGAAGACTGATTGAGAAAAAGACTGCACCCAATTACAATCTAAATTATATGAAAATGATAACCAATAATGGCGAGCTGAGTATGTAATAATAGCGTGTTGCTTTTAGTGACTCAGATTTGTTGTGGTTTTATGAATTAAATGAGGTTTACAAAAATGAAATTAACGATTTAAAGATTGATTGAAGTTTCGAAAATTACAAAAAATTATCTGAGCTGATTTTCTTTCAAATCACAGTTTAGCTTTGCTAAGTTTTTCAAGCTCAATTTTCAAGATCTTTATAGTCTTTTGATTTGCAATTTTTTTAAAAAAATTTATAATTAATAGATCTCAAATGATTTTCTTCCTGTTTATCACGGTTTTACCAAAATATTAAAACAAACTAACATTTGATGAAAAGTGTGGTGAACACAGTTGATAGCCGGGTTAAGAATTCATAAAAAAATTTAAAAATTTGCTGAAAGTTTGTCGCAAAATATTTCACAAATTTTTTTTGTTTTTTTTTTGTACTACATTCAGACATTGACAAAATGATGGTGTTGAAACAATGATGGACAAATGACATTGACAAAATGATAGAGTTGCACTCAAGGTAACCGCTAGTTGTAGTAAATGATAGTATTTTGACCAAAATTTTAGCTAGATTGGATTAAAAAATTAGGCAAAATTTATTGAAATTGTGGGTAGAAAAGGATGACCATTTTTTTCGAAAAAAGAAAAATTACTAAAATTTCTCTTTATAGTGAAATTCTAGACGCAGAGAGTTTGATACCACAAATGCTTGCCTGGGATTCCCTCAATGAAAGTAAAGAGTTGTCTGAACAAAAAAAGTTGGGCTAGCATAATGTTCTACATTTTTTCTCAAAAAATGTGGGAACAATACATTTAATTAGTACCCGCAGAAGCCCAATTGACACATTGGATACTGTATTAGGTAGTAAAAAATTGTCTTGATTTTTGGAATTGCTATTAACATGGTTCAGAACCTAATCAGATAAAAATTAGATAAAGTATAAAAGTTTTGATGACATGGAGAGGAGAAAACATTTTCACCGCAAAAAGCACGTCTCTTATCGTAGCAAATGAAAATTAAAGAATCATGAAATAATCCTTTTCTGGTCAATTTTTCAAACAAGATTTTGGACTCGCTTTCGGATACTTAGTCGTGATTTATTAAATAATTTGTGGATCTTCCTTACCTTGGATAATTGGTTGGATTGACTTGACCATTTTTTGAATGATGAAGTTAAGCAGAGTTTCTGGCATTGCAACAACAGTCATCAACTTTCTATTGTTTTGTTTAGCATTATCAAGTCTTTGAATGATAATCATGCTGGTTCCAGTGGTAAAAATAGCGGAAATATGAGTTTTTTCATGTTTATGTTTGTTGCCGTAGACAGGCATTGATAAAGTTTCTTTTATCAGTGCAAGTTAAAAAAATTGATGCGTAACTTTGGAACAATTATTGGAAGCTTTCAACATTTTTCAGTTAAGTGATGATCTTATTGCTCATAACGGGCAAAAATTCCTTTTTTTGTACTCAGAAATGATTATTTTTTCCTATCATTTGTTAAACAACTGTTTCTTCGGTCCCGAAGGCCACGAGTTGACCCTATAAGACCCAATGAGAAGACTACAAAACGAGACCATTGGAAATGCAGGCACCTTTACTGCAGACACGAGACAGGGTTGGGAACTGGGATAGGGCTCAAAGTATCGCGATGTATTTTCGACAAAATCTTGCTATTCATCCATTCGTGCCCAAGTGATGAAAAAATTTAAGATCTTGCAAGAATCTTGCGACAAATCTTGCAAGGGAACGGATAGTTCTTGCATTTTCTTGCAAGAGTCTTGCAAGATTTGTATCCATCTTGCAAGATTCTTGCAACATTTGCATCCATCTTGCAAGATTCGTGCAAAATTTTGAATCCATCTTGCAAGAATCTAGCAAGATTTTAAATTTATTTTTACCTTCTCATCTTGGTTTGGTTACCTGGCTGCTTTCTGCTGTTGGTTGAGCTGAAATACTTAATTAACTTCGGAAAATCTACTGAATTCAAGTTAAAACCTGACTTTTCTGAGATTTTCCAGTATGATTTTTGTGATTCTTCCCTCCTACTTTTGCATTTCGGGCTTGGGACCAGCAGTGGCGTAGTTACCGATATAAATTATTTGAGTACTGATATAGTACGGTAAAAAAAACCGCACAATTCTCCAAAACAAACAAAACGACAAAAACCAGATAAAACAAATCACTAAGAGCAAAATAGCAAACAGGTTGTCGGAAAATGACCTCATGTAAAGCTAAAAAACGACTCTTTCTGTTCTTCTTTTTGTGGTTCTTCCGTCCTCCTCCGTGGAAAAACTGACTTCTTTTTGTGGATCGTCCATCCTCCTTTTTCATTGCGGGCTTGGGACCGGCAGTGGCAGATTTACTGAAATAAATTATAGGACTACGCAATAGTAAGGTAAAAACCGCACTTACACAGTTCTCCAAAACAAACAAAACAACAAAAATCAAATAAAGTGAATTACTAAATATAAAATAGCTAGCAGTAAATTGGAAAATGATCTCAAGTCAATTTTAAAAAACGTACTCTTTTAAGATTATCCAGTATGAATTTTGTGGTCATTCATTTCTTCTTCTTTCCGGACCGAAAAGATTCAATTTAATTGTCGGAAAAGTGTTTTAGAATTCGAAATCTTGTAAACATTTTGCAAGATTTCAAATTTAAAATGTATTTAGGAAAATAGTCAATTAGAATCAGTTCTGTTGATCAAAAATCCTGGTAACAATAAACCATTTGGTTTTCAGTTATTTTTGGCTACCAAATTAACACAAATTTTATTCCCAGATTTTCTTAAATTAAAAGATTTTTGCAAGATTCTTGCAAGCTTTTGATTCCGGGCAAAAAATTTCTCCATTGATTTTGGTTTTGCACCTTGTTTCATAAACAATAATTTGCTTCGAGGGTGTTCTCTAAAACATAAGTACCATGACTTTTTGGCTTGCATTGATATCTTGCAAGATTCTTGCAAGAATCCTGCAAGTTTTGCATCATCTTGTCCGATTAGAGCGAGATTTGAATCCGTTTATCGCTAGGATGGTCTTATGATATTGCGACATCTAAGAAAAATAATCATCGCAGGAATGAGTTGGCAATGTTACATGTGGCAGTTGTTGATTTTCCAATAATGTCCCTGAACTATGCAAGTGGTTCAAAAAAGTTAGTCTAGAATTGGTGGTTCTTATTTCATGAGAGATTTTGACGGACAATTATTCTCAAAACGAAAAGCTAACAATAATTCTCAAAAAAAGCTAGACAATTATTCTCAAAACGAAAGGCTAACAGAGGCTGATTTTCGCATCAACAGTGGATTTTAGGTGGAGTCTGCCGCGAGAAAAAAGACCCGCACCCTACAGACTATAAAATAGTCTTAGTCGCGTGCAGCGAGAGTTGCATTGCTGCCAACGCAATGATTTATTTGGACTGTTTGTCTGGTCTCCGCCCACAATACTCTCAAAGACACCCCAGGTATTTCAAAACCACCGCTCATCACTCAGAGAACTTTTACGATCCCCCAACTGCATTTCATACTAACACGTTGAAATGCATGTGGCGTGAAGCTAAGCAGAAGAATAAAAAACATATGGAACAATGGAACAAACAGTATGGTGATAGGCAGCTACACGTGTGAAGGGCGTGTCCGGGCAAATCAGTCTCAGAAAAAAAAGTCGCAGTCAAAACAGTCCCAAATTGCAAAATATTTCCAGACAAATCAGTCCCAGACAAAATCGTCGAACAAAAGCAGAGAAAATAGTCCCAGACAAAATAGTTCCGAATAAATATCAAAACAATTGTAAATATAATCTCCAAACAGTTTACAAACATTATCTATGAATTAAGCTTCTCAATGCATTGTTTTTAATTGGTATGAGTTAAGTTCGAACCAAAAATTTGTTTCAAAATGCTAAATTTGGCAAAAACTATGTTGTAATCAGCTTAATGTTTGTTCAATGAAATACAATCATGTATATATATATATATATATATATATATATATATATATATATATATATATATATATATATATATAAATAACTTAAGGGACTTCTTTGCTAATCGGTGACAATATGTTTAAATCTATCTTTCATATGGGAATTTTTTGTCTGGCACTGTTTTGTCTGCTTCTTTGGGACTATTTTGTCTGGGAATATTTTGCTATTTGGGACTGTTTTGTCTGTTCACCGTGAGTGATATTGGCGATTGTATGCGACGAAACGCAAACTGGATCCCACTGAGACAATTTTTCAACTTATTGGTTAATATTATGATGAGATTTTGTCTCTTTTGTTAATGAACTAATTATTTATTTGGTTGCTTTTTATGGTGAACACACGAAAAAATTACTTCGAAAAAAAAGATATGCCAGAAAGTAAAATGCTCTGGGAAAACTTTCCGTGTAAAATTTGAAAACATTAAAACGGAATTGTACATTAAAACGAAAACAAACATTCAAAAGAAAATAAACGAACTGTCTCTCTTCTCCGTTTGTCGAGAAAGAAAATGAAATTAGCCTTTTGTAAGCTGTTGGCGATGCTCCATATTGCTCTCTCTTCTTTTTCTGCGATCAAGAATTTTTTCCTGATATTGATCCTAATACTGAGAATTTGAGAGAAAAGTTTTTCTGAGTTTTGTTATGGTCAACTGATATTTATGGTCAACTGAAGACAAATGAAAGAACATGGGGCAACTCTGAATGAGAACTGAGAAGTAGTTTTAATTGAATCCGTTCTCCCATACATACTTTATTGAAGTCTTTGAAGTCAGCTTGCACTGATAAATGAAACCTCCTCAGAAAAAAAAAGATATTTTCCACATAAGGTAAGATAGTTACCTATTAATTCTAATAGAAAAATAGAAAATATTTTTGTCTAAACTACTAAATAATAAATATTAGTTCGACTCTTATCCATCAATTTGTGCATAATCAATCAGATTGAAACTAAAGTGTCAAGTTTGCATCAGGTCTTGCAGAACGACATCCATGTGCGAACGATTTCCGGTCCCTCTTGTTTACCAATGTTTGTGTAAGATAACACCTCGTCAACTGATTCCTTGATCTCAATGGACTTCGACAGTTCGGGGTCCCATAGCAGCACCCACGCATGTTCCTGGACAGCTTGCCTTCCAAATAAGGTAGTGTTAGTCTCACTGCATGAATAGAGCACTATGTATTTGTCTTGTTCGTATCCTAATACGTGCATGTCTATTTTGGGAGAAATAGTATCTTCTTGCATGTTATTAGATTCCATTTGCAAATAGAATTGTGAAAATGTGGTGTCGATGTTGTATTGCATGTGGTCCATACCTAGGATGCCACTTCGGTGCATGAATCCAAATTCAGTACTGCAATCCATTTCCAACCTGAACCTGATCATACCTGAAAAAAAGTGAGTGAAAATAGGGAATTAATGAACGCACTGCAGTCCCCAGTGGAGTCCCCATAAACCCCACCGATGACTCATAGGTTTATAGGGTTCATTCTCATCCAAGTGAAAGAATTGATATTCATATTTTGTTCGATGTTTAAACCAATAGACTGTGGGCTATGACTGTGTTCGCAGATTGTATTGGAAAGTATAACTTGATCTTATTTAGAACCCCTTTTCAATAAAAAAATGTATGATCCTTACATACCCCGATTTACGTTCTTTCGGAATTGGAATTCCAGAAATGAGACAATGCTAATAATTTTTTGTCTTGGGGCATTTTTGTGGTATTTTAAGTATATTTCAGACAAATTTGTTAATTAACAAATTTGTATGAAATAAACTGAGAATATCACAAAACGCCAGAGCAATTTTCGTGGATTTTGGCTGCTGAAAAGTAATTCAACATATTGTAAATGTTCACCACTACATTCTAAATTTTTCTCGTGTGAATTGCACAAAAAATCGTGTATTTTTACCCAATTTCTCGTGTGAAAACGGACACACGAGTTTGCGCTCATTTACACGAGAAATCGTGTATTTCCACACTACCGGAAGGTTTACTCAATCTTATTTTCATATAAATGTAAGCTTATTTTTTATACCGTCAGTGTAATAGTAAGGCTTGAGAGGTCCAATGTTGTACACACAACACTCTGTAATAGATCCCACCGAAGAGTACGAACTTCTTGCTATCTGGTACCACCTGCCGGGTAAACTCCATGCGTGGATCTTCTCATCCGGGAGGTCTTCCTGGGAGGGACAGCTAACAGAATGAACGGTTGAAAAGATAGGTAACCAGATAAGAGTAAAGAAAACCGCACAATTCTTGTACCAAAATATCATAGTTTTAGATTCCTTGAGGACAATGATATTAGCTATTTGATTCAACAAATGCTCTTTGTTTGGAATATAGCTTCACAAATCATCTGTCAACAAAACAGGCCAGGGTTTCGATTTCAGTAACAAAGTTGTTGACTCCTTACAGTTTGAGAGATGAAATTGAAGGATACAAATTCAACATAATTTGTATTTAAATATTTGTTTTCCGGAGATCAGTGTTTGGTAAAACGCATATTATTAGGTTCATGGGAACGAGATCAATTCTCACTAAGGTCAATTGAGTATTTCCAAATCCAGCATTTGGATCTATTTTACAATGATTTATTTGTAAACACTGTGAGATGACGGACGGTTGACAAATCAACATGGGGAAAATGAATACAAAACAATTGATACGAGACCAACAAAATCAGTTTCCGGCTCAAATTTTCAGAGCTACAAAACGTACCCGATTTTAAACGTACCCAGGCCAAAAGAACCAGGCCATGTCTATACTAAAATTAACGCATTAGGTTACCGTCACCCGTTCAAAACTTTATATAAAGATGGATGAACGCACGAAAGTCTAGAATTAGGCAACCCTGAACCCGCAAAATGTCGTCTTCTTCCTAGCCGTAATAATTCATCGTGAAAAATTGAAAATGCATCAACTCTGTTTCAGGATACTTATCACTCAAGCAAAAACGATTACTGCAATTCTACGATAGGTGAGGAATTCCTAAAAATTATAGTTTAATAGAGAACAAAAATGCAGCAATATTGAAAAAACTACGAAAAAATAATTGTAAAATTACGCAAAATTATTATTTGAAATTGAGTTTTGTTAGTAGTTCATGGTAAATTCTACGTTAATATCCTTGGTACTTTTCATTGTCTTCAAAAATTCCTTGCTGTCGCTAATCTTGTCCATATATTGCGGTATCATCTTCAAAAGGATCCACAGTGTTGATCAAGGTCATCGCAAGCCCGGGCCGAGGAATTTAGCTAAAATTATGTAAATCAAGCGGTAACTAGCGTTGACAAGTCAAAAATTCCCCGTAATTTGCTTACAAAGTTTTGCGTTGAAGGCGGTGAATTTAGGTCTTTGAATTCAACGCATTGAACGGAAAATTATGTATGAAACATGCTGTCAATTTTCCGACTCGTCAACACTAGTTACCGCTTATCTTACATAATTTTGCGTTGAATTTAGCGTTGACCATACATAATTTTGTACTGAATTCGGTGTATATCTTATTCCATTTTTGTTCAATTTTTGCTCTACTTTTCTCTCCTTTCAAAGCTTTGGAGTTTCTCTTGCACACAACCGGTTTTCGTTTTCTTTGAAAAAATCGCTACCTACCTCATTCCGTCATCCAACAACCCCTCCTAAGTACCCCCCTCCCCCCACGTTACACCCCCCTCAACGTACCCACACTCTAGTTTTCAGCAGGGTACCAGCAGCAGCATCACAAAAATCTTGACTGATCGCTTAGTGTTTTGTCTTGTGTCTCAACTCTTCGACCCTATTGGCTTTGTTGAGCCTTTCAAAGGGTTGCTCATATAAAAATTACGGACATTTGGCGTTTCGTCGGACAGAATTGGGATGACGAGTGACCCAAAGACACAGTTGTTAGATACCTTGCGTGGCGCGTTGAATTTCTATAGCTGGGCACAATGCCAACAGGTTAACTTTCAGGACCGCTCCAACATCTTGAACTCCGCATGTTTGGCGATAGCTCAGTACATTTTCTCAACGTAGTAGGTGACGAACGGGCTCTGGTAACTTCCCCTTCCAATGAGATGCAGGGCCTGCGTTGCACCTATGAGGGTAAAGACCTCTCCCAGGTAGCAACTGTAAATTGTTCTTGTGGTGCGCCTGTTAATGATAACCTGTCGCGCGTTGACTGGTACTATGGAAAGAATGTTTGTGTGGACATATAGTACTAATGTCACACAACGAATAAACTCTACAAATAAACACCTTTTCTTCATTGCAATCTTCACCGCGTATGTGAGATCCTAGAGTACGCCAGCGTTGATCAGCGGAACGAAGTTGCCACCAGTGATAATCTAAAAAATAAATGGACACGGGATATGTCCACTGAAGCTATGCATTTTGGAAATTGGGCGAGGGGTCCTGTCTTTTTGAGAACTAAGCATTTAAAAGTCGTTCAAAAAAATCAAGCAGCTTTGCGTTGTAATTATGGAGCCCAGCGATAACTCCAAATGAGATTTTGCAGAATGCGCTGAAAACACGTCATGGAACAAAGCAGTCCAATAATCTCGTTTGATAAGTTGTTTTCTTAATATTTTCATATCACTGCCTATATGTTCAGGACGACCACCAGCAGCAGGACGACCACCACTGAGTTATCGAATCCGAGCGTCAGCAAACGTACATTGTTCGGGGAGAGTTCTTAAACATCAACAATAAAGATCTCCGCGACAACAAGACCATCAAGCGGAGTAGCTGCAACGTCTGTTCTGACTCTTTATCGGATCTAATAGTCTCACACTCTCACCTGGTCGTACCAGGCGGCTGGTTCGGATCAATATTGACGTTCAGCGCCCAACTGTGTTAGATGAGCGTCCCAATCTCTTTAAAATGTTCCTGCGGCACACCCAAATAAAAATTCGCTGCGTCAATTAATTACTGTCAAAAGTACAGGAACTCTACGACATCCTTAAACATTAGTCCTTAGTGTGTTCCGTTAAGTCAATCTGCGTAATCAAGAGTTGAAATCTTCTGCAGAAATTTCCATGCGGCAACTGTTCAACTGATGACGGTAGACTTCTCTAAGGAGAAACTTGTTTATTAGTCTTATCCCCTAACAAGAACTCGTGTTGATTATTGTGACCTAATTTACGTTACCTTTTGTCGGACTGCCAAGAAGAGATGGGGATTTCTCTTCTGTTGCATGACCAGCGTGGTTGTACTTGTTGAAGGCGTTAGTTTCCGTATGATGATATCTGTTGAATGGTTCATCTACTGCCATGAAATGCCTGTTGCAATTTGATCAGACAATGGTAAACGCTTAATCGGAGCCTAAAGGAAGCTCCACGAGAATAATTAAAATCAGAATGTCAATAACTTAGTAACTTGGGCGCCAAAACTTGCGCAGTAGGGGAAGGTTCAATCAGCCCAGTGCGCTACACCAAGAGGATATTTGGAAGAGGTTTGTCTGTAGTATAATGAAAGTACTGTTAAACATCTTCTACACACTTCGCCTCACAGATGGAGTTTTGAACACAACTTTTTGTATAGTTGAATACGCTTTGAACGCATGTTTTTTAATTCCCGTAAGCACCGACACGTCCGACCTAGGCGGAACAGCACTCAATCATTTTCTACTGTGCGGCAACCAAGCAACTGGAATTCGGTCAATCATTGGCGTTGACGAGTTTGATCCGCGTAAGCGGTACGCTCGCGCGCAGTCCTATGCAAAATGCAATTTGGTCGCGTTGGCTCAACGAGTACGTACCTGTTCTGATCTGCAGATTTTAGTTGAATACGGCGGCGCAGCAGCAGCTCAAAATCTTTGATAAGTTTAAATAGTTGAAGAAAGAAATAGTAAGGATTACTATCCCACTGCTAGGGTAGAAGTACTGCGTTACGACTCTGAAAACGTACTACGCTCCGGAGTCGTACCTACTTCGTAAGGTTCGCGCGTCAACCAACTCGTTAAGCGTAAAGCTTGTTCCAATGATCATAATATCTCCTTTAGCGCCGTGCGGTGTTATCGAGTAAAATGAAATGAAAATATATGGCTTTAAAATAGAGGATTTTTGTGAGTTTTTTACGAAAACTTTCTCTTACAATTTCCGTTGTATAGCCGCTATACGTATTATTTGTGAAGAAAACCAATACCGACCTCAGGTAAGTATAACTTCTAAAATGGTTCCAAATTGTTTTTTACCATAAAAGTATTCAATTTTTCAGCGATTTGTATTGGTGAAGGATCTTAAACTAAGACGTGCCAAAAGTGTTGCCAGATTCGAAGTTTTTGTGGCAGTTGTTTTTTTAACCTCGCGACGTTATTACGTTTGCCTTAGTCATTCAATACAGACGCTTGATCTAAATGCGGAATATGACTTGAATTTCGATTTCGCAATTTACAGCATTTAAGCCGATAGACAAATATGTAGTACAGAGTTGTACTATCACTAGAAAGATTGTAAAATTATTTTGAAATATAAAAAATATCAATAATATTTTGAGGCTTAAACAATTAATTTTTTGAACAATTCACTTTGGATGGATTTTATTATAGAGCCATTATTTTTTATAATGTTCCTTTTTTGCGTTCGTTATGTTATTTTGGCACTGAGTCTTGATACTGACAGGTCTTCTTTGACGTTCTGATTTCAATTCGTTCGGTTTTTTTGTCTGTTGTTGGCATTGTCTTCAACAACATGGACAAGAGCTTTCCTGCCACTGCCAGGAAGGCAGAACAACTTTGATGTCTTCTCGCACTCAATACACAGAAAACTCTTACATCATTCATTTTGTCTCAGCTGTTTCAAATCTGTCTTGATGTGACGGTTTTTTAGTTAGTTTTTCTGACCTCCATATCATTTTTTATCTGAGCGCTTTCTTCAATTGGCCTCATTAAAAGCAATATGTCAGAAGGTTAGTTTATGTTGAAGCCCGTAAATCTAATACTCAGACGCAGACTAAAATGAGAGAGTATCAATTTTAACTCTCTTCTGAAGAATTGAAAGGAAACAAAAGCTGCGTGATCACTAAAATTATTTACAGAAAAAAAGACATAGTTACAGTCAATTGACCACTCAGAAAATGTTTGCTCTTTAATGCTCATTGTAAGTCTGTAAAATCTGATGGAAGCTTGATTTTTCTAATTTCGTAAATAGAATTTGAATTGCGATGTTAGTGTGGCTATGCTCTTGATTTTCTCGAGTGGTTAGTAAGCTCAATTCCAACAAAAGCTTTCTTTAAATTTTGAAATTGAAAACAAAACCAACAAAGTACTAACTACTACTTTGGTTTTTCGAAAAAACGTGTGATCAAAGTTGCCCAAAAGGATTTGAAAAACAAAATTATTTTGAATTTGAAAGCATCAAAAAAACACTGTGTGAACAATACATGTGTTGTTCAAAACACGTTTTCTGTGAAATTCTCATTGTGATGTATTCTATGGTACCATTGAAGCGTAACTCATATGCATCGAGTACATTTTTACTTAGAGAGCCAAAAAATTTGAATTGGTTGGTTAACAAGTAAATTCATCAGCTAAAATTTTTTTGAATATTGCTCTAACGTTCTGTCGCAGTGAAAACAACCGGACAAATTAGCGAAGCATTATTCTTGAGTAACGTAAGTTTCTTGTATTATAAAGCTTATTTACAAAAATCAATGACAAAGTTTGAAAATGAAGACATAACATTCTATATTTAACTTAATGCTCGCCTGCCTCAATAAAGAAAACACTGCTTATTCAAATGGAAGAAGGTTGAACAGCTTACAGCTTAATCAACAAAATTAAACTGAAATAAGAAAAACTTGATTATACAATGTTTGCGTGCTGTCGTGGACATCGCCATTTGGTCAACTCTGACAACGAAGATTATGCAGATAATGACATGGAAGATGAAAGCCACGGACCTTTCGATCCCGGAAACACCAGAGGAGATCCGCTTAGCGCCTACTACCTGTTACCCGATGACTTTGATTTTCTTCGGACCCAAACTTTTAGTGATGTTTTGCGCTGCTCAAGTCCAGTGCCCGAAATCATTAATCAGATTGACGACAAAGTCACCGCAAGCTTCCCTTTGAATGAGTTTGGCGTGGATCGGGAGGTATCATACAGTAGTATACAGGTGGCTGTAGAAGCGGATCTTTCAATGCAATTCAAAGGGAAGGAAGAGAGTAATCCAAGAGGTAAAGCAACATAGACAGTCTGATTAGTCTTCTCCTTACGAAACGAACCGGAATGTCTAAACGTCCACAAATTTTGGATATTTAGACATTCCGGAATGTCTAAATGTCAAATTTTTTCAACACGGCAAAGTGTAATTGATATACGGATGCAAAAAGTTCTTGAACACAACGGAAAAATATGAAAATAGAATGTTTGTCTGAAAAAAATCATGACCGGATCAGTGACTTAATAGGGATAATAGACGAAAGCTCGATAAGGCGGAATCAATTGTGCAATGAATTTTAACTAACTTTTTTTGTGAATATCAGGCAAATCATAAAACACTAATGGTGGTACTTAAAATGTCACTTGACGCTATGGAGCTCTCAAGTGTCCCTTACAATTGTTCCAATATAAAAATGAATTGATAAAATAAGAGTCAAAGGTGGTTTTACTCAAACTTGTACATCATTTTTACAGCACTCAGAAATATCCGAATGAAGTATTTATCAAAATCTACAACAGGGAATTTTTTCAATGTTTCACCCTAAGTAGTGTTGAGCTATTGGGCACTGGAAGCGTCAAAGATAATCTAGGCATAAGTAGTAAAAAAACATATACACCCTTGACTACTTTCTGGCTCTTTTAAGTCAAAAGAGTTAGAGGCTGCACACGGATTAAAAGACCTGGTAATTTATTGCCTGATGTCTCGGATTGTAGCTTCAAAAACTTAAAAGAATGCGCTTCACTCCATGGTCAAGAAAGAAGAAATTTTTGTCGAGCGTTAACACTGCCTTTAATATTGCTTGCATAAATTGAACATAGAAAGTCTGAGAGTGATACCAGTTGGATCCAAATTTGTCATAAACGCCTTTGCGACGAAAATCTATGCGTATATTTTGAAAACAATAACAAAAACTTGCTTGCTAAAATAAAAACCAGGAAAGCGGGTTATTACCAAGGAATGCGCACCAGTTAAGGCAGACCCAAGATGGGCTCGTTTAACAGCCTTAAGGTATAAAGAGGGCTACTTATTTCTGCGCGCGAAGTAGGCTTACCTATATCTCTCAGACTAACCGAATCTGTAAAACACTAAAGGTATACTTCAATTATAACGATGTATAAAAGAGTTAACACCGGAGTCTGAGGTATACACATCGTACAACTACTCTAATAGACAGACTATAGTTAGTAGAGTTAGCGCTATGTAAAAGAGAATAGTGTCTTCTCAGTCTCTGATTGGTTGAAGGTGTACATCCAATTTTCCTATAGCTAAATCCATCAGGGGTTAAGAGTTTTATATCCGAATTTGTGAATTGTAGAAGAAAAACGTTGGATGCGTGGTCCTTGTTGTAGAAGAAAGTGCAGAGTCGTGCTGTGCCCTCGTCTGGAGTCTCTGTCAGAAGAGTGTTGACTAGTGTCGTCAGTAAGGTGTCCACTTCAAATATGTAGTCACTAGAGGTGCCAGTTACAAGGTGTGCTGGCAGTTAACGTCAGTCCTGTCAGAGTACCCAACTGTCTCTCACTGTCCTGTAGTGAGGATTTGTTCCTAATTGGAGGGTCGCTTGTAGTCTGTAGTATCTCCGGTTATACAAGGAGATTTCTTTTCATCTCCACCTGGTACCAGTTTTACAGATCGGATTTAACAGCTTTCCTTCTGTTGGAAATACAACTTTTAGCTACTGTGTCAGCTACCTAATCCTTGAAACTTTTAGTAAATTTAGTGCCTGCTAAGTAAGCTTCGACAGGAGGAAAGAAGATAAGAACTGATCCTAATCTTTAATTGTGGCGAAGAGGCAAGTATAGCACTACAATAAAAATACAAAAAGAAAAATAGAAAGAATAGTAACGAAAATTATAAAGGTAGAGTTTGGAGAACCATTTGTCTCGAGTTTGTATGGTTCGGTGAGCCCAGTGTGATAGGTATGTGGCCTATGTCAGAAACTCAAATTCGAAATCAGGGACCTGACTAGCGAGGAATTTTAAGGGCGTGGCTGTAGAGATCAACGTTGCAGTGTGGTTGCAACGCGAGAAGGGGATTTAGAATCTCTGTCTCCTCTGGTGACGGCTTCCGAGTGTTCAGCTTGTTTACCATCCAGTCTTTGTAAAGGAGATTGAAAGTGTGCCCATACATGCACTTTATGGCGCCTCCCTCTACACACTGGAGATATTCTATTGGGAAAAGTATCGGGCGATTTGTTTTCGCATAGAGTGGCGCGGACAAGAAACATTTTTTAATGGAGTTGAAGTTGCGGAGTATTCCTTCGCAATAAGTAGAGTTGATTACATAACTGTAGTTCATGTAGTAGGGTGAGGTTAATTTGCTGTTTGCATACAGCAGACGGGAATTCATGTCAACTAAAGGGTTAGTCCGGTGAAAATGATGTTTTACAAAGTTATAATTGTGGATTGTGTGAAGCATCTTTGTCTTGTTCACTTTTTCAGTCTGGTTGTTTACACCCATTTGTGTAGGATGCAAAACACCAAACTGCAGATAAAAGTGGTAGTTTTTTTGATAAAAACGCTAAGAGGGCGACATCTTTTTTTTGAAAAACGTGTTTAAATAGTCGTTTTGCCTATCTGCAAGGGCAAAAAAATAATGTGAACAGTGCCAGAAGCGCTCTGTTAAGCAGGAATTGATTAGAAAGTAGAGGGACTCTAGTGGTAAGTCCCTATCCCGTCTTTCTACTGCATACTCGTTTTCAAGCTGTCCTAAAGAGCAGAAGCTGGCCGTCGGTTTCAACGTATGGCGTGGTGGCGTTGAAATATAGTGAATCCTCTCAGGGACATGGACACCGTGAACTGTGCCCAGAGGATTTGTAAATTGATGGAACATAAAATTTGGCCCCGGTGCTCTGTGGATTACTCCTTGCATAGGGCAAAATGGTTACTTTGGCATCGGCCTTGTGATTAGGAGGGCTGTGGCCCGCGTGCGGGCCACCAGTATGCAGAGCAGGTGGGTGTGATGCCTGAATCGGTGATGAACGCACTGGGTAAATCCCATGTGCCGTAGCCCTAGGGCGTCTTCGTGGCGAAGGGTCCGTATACTGATAGTCGTCCGTGGATGTCGGTCAATCTTAAGGAGGAGGTTGAGGGAAAATTGGTTGAGGTCGTAGTGGTGGAATTGTGGGTCCATATCTGGATGATGGCATATGCGGAGGTTGAGTGATTGGGGCAGGCATCACTGGTTGTGGATACACGAGTGGTTGTGCTCTTGGGCGTGTTCCACAATTTCTGCCAGAGTAGGCCCAGTTGGGGACTACAGTTTTGGGTGTAGAGTGACCCAACTGTTTCGGGGCAGCTATTTCATCAGCCCAGAAAGAGCTGTATGGTGGTTGGTCAGGTGTCGGTGGCACTGAGAGTGGAGTTTGTGTTGCAGATTGGAAGAAGTGTGGTGGCTAGGTTACCACCTGGTCTCCCTGGAGTTGGAGCTCTTGTGACGAGCTCAGGGGTCCGATAGGTACTGAGGGTGTGCTCGTGTCAATCTCAATATAAAGGTGAAGTGACGAGGAAGATGAAGTGGCGGCTGATTTCACGTGGCGGGTGAATGGCGGGTGAATTCACGGCGGGTGAATGAAAGTCGCTTGTGGATTCACTCGCGAATGGGTTGCCGAGTCCACAGACTGTGGCTGTGGAAAAGCCTGCGCCATCGTGAAGAGGGCCGGCGTTTGCATCTCATATATAGGCTCGCGTACTGGAAGAGGCAGCACCAAGGGTGTAAGCGGCGAGGGCAAGATGTTGTAGACATCCAGCATAATGAGATTATAGTAGGATCGAAACTTGGGGGGATAGGTGAAACCCCTTTTTGTGCTGTAGAAGTGACAGCAGTGGTGTCGCTAAAACAAAAAGAGTTTAAACACGAGTACTAGGTAAACTAAGGATGAGTTGTTCCGGGTTTACCTGGTTTTCAGGATCATCCTCGAAAGAGTCATGAGAGAGGGGTATAGCGCGTGAGCTTTTACGTTTGTTCGGATGAAAGGTATGAAAGTGTAGAGATTGAAAATCAGGTTTTCGTTGTGATTCTACTGGGATTTCATATCTTCTTAAATAGATGTGGGGAGAGTAGAAGCTTTGAGTATATTGGAGTTATTGTGTATTGGAGGAGAGAATTTTTTATATAAATTTTCAAACTTTTTGTGTACTAGATTCAATTCATTTTTGAGAGTGCGGAATTTTACTGTCGACGGGGTGTCCTCGTATTTTCTTAGGTGACGTTGGATTATTTTGTGTAAAGTCAGATTGTAAGAGATGAACGATAATTTTTGAGAAAACCAGAAAGAATCCAGAAGTGATGAGTTTAGGGCTAATTTGATATTAGGGTCTGATAGTGATTTAAGATTGTATGCGTTAAATGCGCTACGAAATAGGCCAAACAGGCACAATACAAAGTTAAAAACAGTCCATATTATGGCTATTTGTTTTATTACGTACCAAGGGTATCCAAAGATTCCGATTTTAAATAATTGCCATTGATCAGGTCACGCCAATCGAGACGGCGGAGTGTGAATTCGTTTCCGTTAAAGAAGAGTTTACTACAATAAATATTGTATTAGTTCTGTAATTGCGAAAATTGTGCCTTTACTTGTGCTTGTTTTGCATGGTCAGCCAAATTTACAGCTTTTGCTACTTCAATTTTTTGGGCGTCATCTACTAATTGGTTAAAATTCAATTTATCTATTGAATTTGTCCAACATCTTTACTATATACACCGAGTTGTTGCGCGGTAAAATCTGCGTGGGTGAAGTGCTTTAATAATATAAGGCATTAAGCGGTATGATCGTAGTCTGGGTCTAGTGATATTTGTTGATCGAAATTTTCAGTTTTACATGGTGCTTTAATAGACAAGGAAAATGTGTTAATTGATCTACAAGTTGTAGTTTATTCTGATAGAATATAGGTATTCTTTCAAAGCATTGATTTCCTAGAACATAGAGAGGTGAAGAAACTGAGTTACATTGGAATTGTGAAATGACGTTAGGACTTTTGAGTGTAGCGAATGTGTTTCGCTGGCCCGTAATAACATATCCGACAAGTGGAATTTTTTGTGTTAATAAAATGAAAACAGTTTGTTTCAAGTCGCAATCAAGATCGCAGAGCTTTTGTAGATTGATAGATTCGCGTGATCCATTTCAAGCAAGAGTCTACTAATGATACAATCAAGGTTAGCGTCAATCTGTAGATAATGTACGCCATCAAAACAAATCTGTTTGCCAAAAATTTCAAATTTTTTGGATTTGCGATATACTGATGATTCTTGTGGAATTACATAACCGTCGCGGATATCTGCTTTAGTGTATATTGTAAGTTGGGTTTCATTGTTTGGGATGATTAACTGTACATCCGTAAATTCGCGTGATAGTTTTCTGGTGATAAAATTATAACCTTCGTGGTATTCTACAACAATATCTTGATATTGTGTTGAGTAATAAGGGCGATCCTCATTACAATTATAAATAGGTTTTGTGAGTACTTCAAAACAAGAAAGTGAGGATTAATCCTAGAGGCGATATTGGAAGCGGCTACTATACATGTGTGCATTATGTTGGTGTCCTCTAATTTTTTCATTGTTATCGAGTGTTTCAATAAATTAGCGTTTTTGAAATTTGGTTATTCGTGCGTATGACAAACGTCGAAAATACGATAATGGTTATTAGGTTCCCAGATAACAGCTGCTTTATTAGCATGATTTGGAGGACAGTAATTTTTTTCTAGGTCGCATTTAATACGTGTTTTCCCGTATTAAATACTTTCTGATTTTATGTCAAAACTAAGCGTGATGTTTGTTAATTGAAGTGACCATCCTAGTGTATGGATGATACAATACTCGTGTTCTGGTTTTTACCTGGACAATTTAACCATCGATTATCTGTGGCATTAGGGATCCATTCATGGTCCCGTGGATTATAGACCATATTTCAGTAATAGAAAGCGAATAGACGGTAGCGATCTAATTGAAAGTGGCCTTGTTTGGGCTTTATATTAGCTTGCCAAAGTGGATCATTTAATACATCAAATTGTATTATCGTGGGTGGAAGTGATGTTTACTTATGAGACGAACATGTGCAAGTTCTTGACGAGCTTCAATTTCTGTGGGCAAGAAAGGTTTTTCCATATTGTTAACATACTAATTATCGTGATCACACCTGAAGCCTCTTTTCAGTGAGATTTTGTGGCAAAATCTTTTTTGTCGCTGAGTTTCGCATTTTTGGCGTATGCGCGTAGATGAAGTGTTCGAATTTGTGAAAAGATGGAGACTTGGGCAGGGAGGATTCGAAAGTCTGCCGGTTTGATCTTACGTCCGCCAATTTTATTGAGCATATAATACTGCATGTTGGTGATATGCTGTGGGGAGCAATCATAGTGTGTTACAATTAGATCCTGGACTCCTGATTTAGGGGTGGAGATAATGCGATTATCAACATTAACTGGTTCTTTTAGGGAAATTGGCAATGAAAAGATTAATCAACCCGGAAGATGATTAAATTTGTAATTGACATGTGTCAGAAAGCCCAGTGTGAGGATTATGAAAGAAGAAATATCCCGCAGTGTTTTTTTTGTATTTGTTAAATTTCTAGCGTATTTCGTGACAAACAAAAGGTGATGGATGGGTCTTTACCCGAAAAATAAGTGGAACAGCAGCTTGTGGGTGAAATATTAATTGATCTTGTTCAACTACGATTTCAACCAAGAAATTGATCTTTGATTGTTTAGGTAAGTCGTATGCTCATTGATTTTGTACTGGTGTAATTTTATAAGATTTTGAGATTCTTTGTTTTGCCCAATTATGTAATTATTCACCGTTATTATGGTCTCCGAAAAAACTTGGTGTGGGAACTGCAAATTTTGGATCAAGTTTTAATGGTAGAGAAGGTTAAGTTCGAGTAGTGTCGGGTTGTTTTCCAATACAATTGTGAGAATGCTGATATCGGTCTGATGTGGGTGAGTCGGAGCTGAGAGTGAGTATCAGTGGAGTACCTTGAAAACTAAGTGGTAAAGAATTTTGAAAGAAAGGAGATGAATTGACTATATTAAATGAGTGTTACCAGTGAGCTTGTGAAAGCAAACGTTCAATATTAGTGACTGGTCCATGTGGCGGTTTAAAAGAATTACTCGCGATTTGTGATGGAGTAGGTGAGGAGAATTGAGAGCTAAGTGGATCAGAAATGATGGTGTCATAGATAAGACTGATATCTTGTGTTGTGTCGTTTATATTAGAAACAGCGTGTATTGGCTGTGGCAAAACTGAGGTAATAGTTTTGTTTGTGTTTGCGAAAATTATTGGCTGAGTTGAAAATTGTGGAGTGTTTGAATAATTAATCAATTCTAGCTGTGTTAATTGTGGTGGAGCAGGTATAATTGGTGACTGTGATGCGTTTGTAATAAAGCCTGAATATGGCACTAATTTTTGTGTATTTAATTGTTGCTGTTGTTTGCGCTTGGTTTATTTGCGCTTGACTTTTACAGGTGGATATGGGATTAATGATTGAGGGGTAAAATGGGGGATGGAGTGTCCAGTAGGACGAGGTTGACCCGCAGATTTGGCAATAGTAATGTCTGAATATGGGTGTTCTTAATTTTCTTGTGATTGTTTTTTCTTTTGAAGAGTTGAAATGATGACTTTTTGGGGGTTGATAGCTTAGTGGCGTCCTTATATGAGCAGCTTGGTGATTCTGAGACTCGGGGAGCACTTTGTTTAGTTTTAGATTGTTGATTAGAGGACGCAGTTGTGACCTTAGTCTTTGGCCCAAAGTGGGGAAATTATCACAAAAGAATATCTTATAGCTATCAAAAGACGGAATAGCAATTATTAGAACATTTAAAGTGGGTATACTAACGCGGATTGCTGCGAAGGGTGACTCTGGTAGGAGGACATTGTGTTGATAGATGAGATCTAAAAATATCAGCAGAAAGAAAGAGTTAACAATTCTGCAATTGTATAATCTTTCAAGCGAACGACAAAGTAATATGTAGATATTCAACTCCATTTTGCAATTTGCTGTTTAGCGAGTTTTTGATATTGTTCATCCAACTTAAGTAATTCTTTAAAGAACTTTATATCATAGGAGACGCGGATAGCGTCTAAATTTATCGTGTTTACTATGTCTGTATTGAGGAGTTCAGATATTTTTGACGTTGCTTGTAGTGGAAATATCGGAAGATAGAAGAGAACAATATTTTATGTGTGAATATAATATGTGATATAAGTTAGAAAAAATGTCCTGCAAGAGGATCTGTTTCGTTTTGAAATTCTGAATGAAAAGTGTCAGCGTATGGAGTTCTACGAAACAATACTTCAAGTCTGTGTTGTGAGGTTATTTGCTTACCTGTCTGTTGTTATGAGAGCAATTCAAATTTGAGCGCTTTGACTAAAAACTGTAGATTGTAGTGGATTGTGAGCTGCTGTGAGCTAGGTTGTTGGGTTGTTGCTGCAGTGAGCTAGTTTTGTTGAATTTCTGCTGCTGTGAGTTGTTTGAAGAATTGCACTGTGTGACAGTTCTTAGTTTAAGCGAGAGAAAATGAGAGTTCAATTTATGTTTTCCAAATTCTTAGGAAATTTTCTTAAGTTAAAGATGAATACAGAGTAGAAGAAAATTCTCGCAAGAGAGAAGTTGAGAGAGCGGAGTTTAGAGTTTGATTCAATAAGAAGAGAGAGAGAGGGAGAGAGAGGAGAAACATCTAAATTGGAAGCAAGGTGGACTTTGAAGATATTTTAGCCGATGCAGTTCAGCCTGAGCACGACATTCCTTCGGGGAGAAAAAATTTACCGAATTATATCTCGTTAAATCATTTAGATTGTGGAATTATTCCCCGACCGAGCAGTGGGTCGGATATTAACCTAATTTTTAGTTAATTTACTTTCTTTTTTTTTCGTGGGGAATGGCTTATAATTCTCTCGTTTTCATTTTCTGATGGAGGGGTTTTTGCGGTTCTGCTAGTGTAGCAGGTGAAAAGATAACATTTACTTTGTTAGCTTTGTAGAAGGGCGTTGTTGTTCTTCCCGGGTAAAGTAGTTGTATCTGGGGGAGAGGAGTTAGGAAACTTTTCGAATTATCCCTCTTGTATAGGAGAACCAGGGAATTGTATTTTTAGCAAAGTTTTTTTTTATAGGGTATTTAGTGTATTACGCTAAGTTGCATTCGTTTAAGTGAAAGCAATTTCGCGCGATATTGTAGTGGTATATGTGTGTGTAAGAAGTGCGCTGTTCCTGAAACCTAAATTTTGGATTGTGGTATAAATACTCTGTGGTCTTTTGTCGGTTGTTTTCGTAAACGAGTGTCTCTTGTATTGTAGTTTTTGAATTTGTTTAGGGTTTTTCAGACAAATTACAAGGTGATGGGGAGAAGGTTTATTATTTGATGGTGTTTCTGGGTTGACTAGACTAAATTAGACAGATTTTGACCTTGTCAATTTGTTTGGTTGGATTCGTAAGAGGGAGCTGTCGGTGAAGTATTTCTCCATTTGTTCTTGAACGAAGAGTTCCTCATGGTAATATGGTACAATATTACTTCAATGGCGGGTTATTTGCTTACCCGAAAAGTTTTCTAGATTATAGGTGACCAATGTGGGGGTATCAAATGTTTTTTGGTGTCCGATTTTTTGTGGTCAAATCGTTTTTGAAATTCCATTTTGTGGGGCTTTATTTACTATGAGAACAAAACGGTTAAATTTAAGTTGCTGGGCCGTTCCAAAACAGCGATTTATAAACGTGCGTAAATGTTTATTTTGGTTTATATAATTTTGCACTTCGTTATAGACTTCCGAATGTATTTCTTCACAGTTTAGAAACCAGTGTGCAAAAGTTCGTTTTTTTTTAATTTTTTGATTTGGAATGACAATTTAGATGATTAGCATATTTGTAATGTTGGAAAGAGTGGCATGGTAAATCTTGTGAAAGTTTACAACTGCCAAAGCTATCTATAGTGGAGGATAGATTAAACATTATTGGTTTGTTGGGCTTTATGCCAAAAACGAGTTCATATTGTGAAAGATTTAATTTTGTTTTAACTTGTGAGTTAAATGCAAATGGAAATGTATTAACTTTCTGTAACCCTGTGTCGTACTGTGAATCTAAAACTGTGCGCAGAAAAACGTTCAGTTGTCTATTATTTTTTTTATTAATCCATTTGGCCAAAGTGCATATGGTGTGCGTGGTTTAAATTGTAAATTTTATGTACGGCAACAATGTGCAAATTCGCCGTTAATGTATTCATTTCCGTTATCGGTTACCAAGATATTGGGTATTCCAAATCTGACTATCCAATGGTCAAATAATATGTTTAATGCGTTAGTTGCAACATTTTTGGGTGAAGGGTGGAGGAAAACATAGTGTGTGAAGGCGTCTTCGATAAAGTAGACGTAAGAGTTGCCGAAATACGATGGAGAAATTGGTCCTTTTGTCTCCATTGAAAGACTGTGATTGTAGTATGGTGAAACTTCTAAAAATAATTTTTGTGGAGCCATTAGGAGGTTTGGCATGGTCTTGCTTGTTTGGCAGTTTAGGCAATCATGCGTAAGTATCGATATCCATGTTTTAATGTTTGGGAAAAGGGAATTTTTGGATTATGTTGCAAAGGTTTCTTCACGACCGGGAAACCCTGAAAGGTCATGTGAATGCGCAATGTGAAATTTTGTTTAAATGAGATTTTGATAAAAAATATTTCCAGTGATTGCGTTTCTTTTATATAGTATAAGAGACAATTGGTTTCATTTATGCTTAAGTCCTGGAAACGTTCATAGTAGTGTGACAATTCCTTATTTGCTCGGATTGTTAGCGAAGGAATAGGGGTGGTGTTTCGTGTAAAAACATCATTGATCTCTTGTTGTTGTGTTTAGCACAAAAATATATCATTGATCTCTTTCTGTTCGTGGTAAAAGTTATTGTATTTTTCTGGGTAATCCATTGCTGGGAGAGAAAACTTGATATTATTTAATAATTCTGCATAATCGGCATTGTAGGAAGACGGTGTAACTGGTTCAGTTTTATTTGTTTTTAGTTTGTCATCTGTATGTTGTACGATAGGATAAGTTTCTTAGAGTGATTGATTTTGTTTCAATTGTTTATTTTTGTGGTTTTGAACGTATTTTATTGGTTGTGTTTTGGTTGTGTATTTGTGATATGAAATGGGAAGATAAAGATTATTCTCTAATTGTACTTTGAAGTAATTATCTTTAATTTTTAAGTAAATAGGAAAGTGTGGTGATTCTACAGCCGTGTCGGTAGCTATTGTGTTGAAATATTCTTTTGAGTGGTTGATATTGTTCATCTAACTTAAGTATTTTTTTTAACGTACTTTATATCATAAGAGGCCGGGATAGCGTCTAAATTCATTGTGCGTACTATATCTTTATAGAGGAGTTCAGATTTTGTTGGCGTTGCTTGTGGTGGAAACATCGGAAGATAGAAGAGAGCAATATGTTATGTGTTAATACAATATGTGATCTAAGTTAGAAAAACTATCCTGGAAAGGGATTTGTTTTGTTTTGAAATTCTGAATGAAAAGTGTCAGCGTATGGAGTTCTAGAGTTCTACAAAACGAAATTTCAGGTCTGTGTTGTGAGAGTATTTGCTTACCTCTCTGTCGTTGTAGGATGCAATTGAACTTTCAGTGCTGCGAGACTGAAAATTGTAGATTGTAGTGGATTGTGAGCTGCTGTGAGCTAAGTTGTTGGGTTGTTGCTGCGGCGAGCTTGTTTTGTTGCTTTTCTGCTGACCTGAGCTGTTTGAAGAACTGTACTGTGTGACAGTTCTTAGTGTAAGAGAGAGAAAGTGAGAGTTCGATTTACGTATCGCAAGGACTTAAACAATTTTCCTAAGTTAAAGTTGAATACAGAGAAGAAGAGAATTCTAGCAACAGAGAAGTTGAGAGAGCGGAGTTTAGAGTTTGATTCAAGCAGAAGAGAGAGAAGAGAAACATCTTAGTTGGAAGCAAAGTGGACTGTGAAGTGATTTTAGACGATGCAGTTTAGCCTGTCCACGACATTCTTTCGGGGAGAAAATACGTTACCGCATCATATCTCGTTAAGTTAATTAGATTGGGGAATTATTCCCCGGCCGAGCAGTGGGTTGGTTGCTAACTTAATTTTAAGTTTATTTACTCTCTTTTATTTTTGTGGGGAATGGCTGATGATGCCCTCGTTTTCATTTCCCGATGGAGGGGTTTTTCCGGTTCTGCTAGGGTAGCAGGTGAAAAGATAGTCCGCACACTTTGTTAGCTTTGTAGAAGGGTTTTGTTGTTGTTTTTCCTGAGTAAAGTAATTATATCTGGGGAAGAGGAGTGAAGAATCTGTCCGAATCATCCCTCTAGTGTAGGAGAACCGGGAAATTGTTTTTTAGCGAAGTTCTTTTTTATTCGGTTAAGTGAAAGTGAAGTTCGGTTAAGTGAAGTTCTTTTGTATTCGGTTAAGTGAAAGAAGCTTCGCGCGATATTGTAGTGGTATATGTTTATGTTAGAAGTGCTTGTTCGTGATGCCGAAATTTTCGATGGTGGTTTAAATACTTTGTAGTCTCTTGTCGGTTGTTTTCGCAAACGAGCGTCTCTTGTATTGTAATTTTCCGAAACAGTTTCGGGTATTTCAGACAAATTACAAGGTGGTGGGGGGAAGGTTCAATATTTGATGGTACTTCTGGGCTCACTAGACTAAACGAGTCAGGTTTTGACTTTGTGACAGTCAATTTTTTAGGGTAATAGAGTTCCTTAGGGTAATATGGTACTTATTTGCATACCCGAAAAGTCTTCTAGTTTTTATGTGACCAATGTGGGGGTATCAATTATTTTATGAGGTCCGATTTTTTTGTGGTTGAATCTTTTTTGAAATTCCAATTTGTGGGGCTTTATTCACCACAAGAACATAAGTGTTAGTTTTAATTGGCAGAACCGTTCCAAAACGGCAATTTATAAACATGCGTAAGTTTTTATTTTGATTTAAATAATTGTGCACTTCGTTGTAGACTTCCGAATGTATTTTTTCACGGTTTCGAAACCAGTATGCAAAAGTTCTTTTTGCAATTTTTTTATTTGGGGGTGAAGATTTAGATGATCAGTATGTGTGTGTTTTTGGAAAGAGTGGTATGGTAAATCTTGTGAAGGTTTACAATTGCCAAAACTATCTGCAGAGGAGGATAGATTAAACATTATTGGTTTGTTGGGTTTTATACCAAAACGAGTTCATATTGTGAAAATTTTAATTTTGTTCTAACTTGTGAGTTAAATGCGAATGGAAATGTTTCAACTTTCTGTCACTATGTGTCGTAGTGTTAATCTAAAACTGCGCAGAAAAACGTTTAGTTGTCTATTACTTTTTTTAATTAATCCATTTGACCAAAGTGCATATGGTGTGCGTGGTTTAAATTGTACATTTTATGTACGGCAAAAACGTGCAAAGTTGCCGTTAATGAATTCATTCCGTTACCGGTTAATAAAATATCAGGTATTCCAAATTCGACTATGCAATGGTCAAATAATAGGTTTAATGCTTAGCTGCATCGTTTTTGAGGGGAGGATGGAGGACAACATAGTGTGTAAAGACGTACAATAACGTAGACGTAAGAATTGCCGTAAGAGAAAAGATGGAGAAATTGGTTTTTTGTGTTCATTGAAATACGGTGATTGAAGTATGTTGAAATTTCTAGAGATGGTTGTTGTGAGGCCATTAGAAGGTTTGGCATGGTCTTGCTTGTTTGGCAGTTTAGGCAATCATGCGTAAGTATTGCTATCCATGTTTTTTTGTTTGGGAAATAGTAATTTTCTGATATTGTTGCAAAGGTTTTTTCACGACCGAAAGGTCATGTGAACGAAGCCTGAAAGGTCATGTGAATGCGCAATGTGAAATACTGTTAAAAGAAGAAAAAGTGGTAAACATTTTTTTGGCGATTGCGTTTCTTGTATATAGTATAAGAGACTATTGTTTTCATTTATGCTTAAGTCGTGGAAACGTTTACAATAGTGTAACAATCCCCTATTTGCTCCGATTTTTAGCCAAGGAATAGGGGTAGTGTTTCGGGTAAATAGATCATTGATCTCTTGTTGTTGTGTTTCGCATAAAAAAATATCAAAAAGAACTCAAACTGATTTTTTTGGAGGAGTAGATGTAGAAAGGTTGATTGAAGTTAGGAATTGCGAGGCGTAATATGCCATCGCTAAGTTCCTTTTTACTCTTTCAAAAGTTTGTTTGAGTTCTGGGGTCCATTTGAAGTCTACTGTGTCTCGAAGTTGAAATTAAAAATGTCGCAGAATAACTTGTAGATTATAAATATAATTTGAGATAAATGTGAGAAATCCAAAATAGTTTTGTTTTTCCTTTTTGTTTTTTAGTGGTTGTGATTTTAAAAATCCGTCAATTTTGGATTTTGGCGGATGTATGTGATTTTTTGTAATTGATGTCCTAAAAATTTGACTTACTCAAGGAAAAAGAAAGATTTATCTAGAGCGACTTTAAGATTTTTATTTTTGAGGGTTGTGTGGTATTGTTCTAGTGTTTGAAACGTTGCATATGTTGTAGTATCTTGAATAAAAACATCATCAAGATATTTATTTATTTTATTTTTGCGAGTAAGTGGTTTGAATATGCTACCCATAGTGGATGAAAAGGAAGCTGGGCCGATAGAAATACCGTAGAACAAGCGTTTAAAACAGTACTGCTGTCCTGCAATGAAAAACTGCTTGTGAGCCGTTGTGACGGTCTATCTAGTGGTATTTGGTTGTACGCACTATTCATGCCGGCTGTATAGGAAACCGGGCATTAACGTTTGTTAATATGATCTGTTTCGGCTCTATTGGCGAACTGCATTTGGTTTCGTTAATCATTGTGTTTAATTGACAAGCATCTAGAACAATCTTCAGTGATTCTCCCTTTTCAATATAATTACTGGATTAGAAATTGTTTTTCCCGTGGTGAGGGAATCTCCGCTTACGTGTGTGCAATTATATCAAAAAGTGTCAGAGCATCGAGTAAATGTTGTACTCTTTCCGGTAGTTGTAGTGTTACACGGGTAGCTCTTTGTTTTTTAAATAAGCTGTTTCCTTTAAAGGTAGATTTAGTTCAACTTTTATCTTTCCTACACCTAATTTCGACGTGCCATAAAAATATTTGTATGTTTTTAGAAGTTTTGCTAATTGTTCAAACTGTGTTTGTTTCAGTTTAGTGTGTTCAAAGTTGAACATCTGAAGAAAATTTTTGTCTATATCTGTGAACGTAGAGATAGCAAATGGCACGTTAAATGTTTTTTGTTGTGTTCTGTATTCGCGTTCTTGTTGCTTAGTAAGATTTAGACAATAGAGTTTTCTTAGTGTTTTTGATGTACCGTTTGTGATATAGTTTAAGTTATAGGCATTAATGAATTCTATGAGTTCATTTATGCGATATTTCGTTGTCTGGAGATCTACAAGTAAAACATCTTGTTGTGCATATCCGATTGATCCTTTTACAAGAGTGAGTGGGTGAGTTAGGGGTTTTTGTATAAGGATTTGGATGAAAAGTTGCTAAAAGTATTCGAGATTGTTTATATCCATTATAGAGAAAAACATATTTCTACGTAGTGGTATGAAAGAGAAATCAGATTTGTAAATTAATGTGCCATTGGCATATTTGCTTTTGCGCTCGTATGCCGTAAGTGAGTAAGTTAAATTTATGTGATCCAAAGGCTGGAAATAACAAAAAGTAATCGTGAATATTATGAAGGTTATTTTATTGAGAAATTATAAAAATTCAAGAATTTCGTATCATGATTGTGTTATATTTCTAGTGAATGAGATGAGCATTTTTTTATTCAATATACTTTTCTAGGAATGGTGTCCACAGAATGCTGAATTTAGTGATAGAGAAGTGAAAAATCAGGTTGAAATTTATTTTTGGTGAGGTTTTGGATTCCATTACGTCTGGGTACCGATTAAGTTTTACTGTTCCATTTGATTGTAAATTAGAATTATTTGCTACGGAACAAATGTGGAAGCTTCCAATTGTAACTAGTGATATTCTTTAACCTTGTTCCACGTATCGTATTGTTATATAATAAATTCAATCTAGCTCCGGAACCTATTAAGAAGTCAATTTCATGATGTGGTGGAGAAACTGTTCTTGTATGATCGAATGTTTTTTGTGTATATATTGTTAGTGGTAGTACGCAAATATTACTTTTACACGATGAAGAAAGGATGTATTCGTCTGTGAGTGTATTACATTTTTCTTGACAGTTGAAATATTCATATTGTGTGTCTTGTTTTATTTCTAGGAGTAAATCATTGAATAGTTGTTCCGGAAACTGTTCTTCTGAATAATTTTGTGTTTTTTTCTGTGTTTGCTATATTAGGTGTCGTATCGTCCATTTGTTCTTGGTCTAGAAGTGAATTATTATAGTTGCGTACGTTTCGAAGTCGATTACGCGAGAACGGTCGTCTTGAACGATTTCTGTCTCTATTATAATTAGGTGATTGTGTTCTGGAGTTATTTGAGTTTGAAATTTTATTATTGTAATTAGGTTTTTGAGAATTTGATGGTCTGGGGTATAGTGAACCGGCCGGTTCTGCTTGTGGTTTAACGTTACTATTCCCATAATAAAGTTTTGAATTTTGTATACTGTGGTTTGTTGGGAATTATGTGTCGAGAAATGTCTCGATTTTCCCTATTATTGCTTCTAGAGCGATAGTGAATGGAAGTTGCTTAACAATCATGTAATTTGATGGAACCTGTTTGTTTGAGAGATTTTGGTTCCCTTCCATTGCTTGATTGAAAGTTTGTTTTTGAAATTTAGGTTTCTCAAGTAGTTTTGAGTATCTTTTGTCAACACAGGTAGAAATACTGTGTCCTGATCGTGAGCATTTTTTGGAGAATGTAAGACATAATGGTTTTCCTTTAGAATATGGATCATTTGAGTACTTTTGTCGTACAGCGTTGATCCCATACAGAATTTTTGGTGCCATTCCGCGTACATCTTTGACTGTAAGATCATCTATATCTAAAGATATATTGTTTATGGACGAAGTAAGAGGGTAATTTGTGCTTAATTTATGTCGATCTATGTGTGTTCTAGTGATGTCCACTTGGTTTACCTTTTCAACTAATTGTGCAAATGGAAGCCGTGGTTACAATGCGGTTGATTTATGGTTTGCAATTTTTTTAGTGCTATTTGAGCTAATTGAATAAGAAGTGCTTAGACAAGTGCGTCATTCAATTTTGCATTCCTCTTCTTATCTGGAGCGTTCTTAAAGCATGTTTTTTGAGCCATTTCTTCGATTCTGAGTGCTAGTGTTTTTTTTCTGTTCTCCTGAATTACGTGTTATGCTTTATAACAATAAATTGGCTTGTGTTTGTGATTGTTGATTATCAAAAGTCTTTTGGAATTCGAGGCAAAAGACTTGCCAGTTTTCCTTAATTTCTAATGGTAAGTGTGAATACCATCGTTGTTCTGGACCAATCGTAAGCCTAATTGTTGTCCATGATGATTAAAACGCTATTAATGTCAGTTTCGGAAGAGTCCCTCAAAGTTTGATAGGAATGCCAAAAGCAAGAACTCCACTTTGTGTAGGAACGTCCTTTGGGATTGAGTCTTTTAAAAAAGAGATTTTTCACTAAAAGTTGCCTAAGATTTAAGATCTTGTCTTTTCCAATTACTTCTCTCTCTTACCTTTTTCTCTTAACTCTACTCTTCAAAAGCTTTTTAAATCCATTCTTTCTTAGTTTCAGCTGATTATAGGTTAGCTGCATTTTTTTTATTTGAAAAAATTGTCCGCATTTAGCCTCTATAGAGAACAATTGAAAACTCAGAGCCTCATTGAGGCTGACTCTCAACTTGAGCCAAATTGACAGACTTTTGTCTGAGGCCAGAATGACAGCAGAAGAATCAACGCAATATGAAAGCAATTTTACTGAAGTGCGAGATAAAAGAGAGTGATTCAGAAAACAAATGCCCACCCCAACCAACAAAGTAAGACCTATGATTGTTTCAATTGATCATCACAATTTCAGTTTGCAAGAGCAATAAAGCCGAATTTTCTAGCCGTTAAGATCAAGCAAATGAGTGAATTGAAGCACAATAGCGATTTCTTTATTCAACCAGAGGACCTTGCTTCAACATAATGCCTAATGCTATCACTAAACCTAAATCATATCAGTCATCTGATGGAAAAGGCAAAAATATGTTAGATCTGCACTTTTGTGATAATCCACTCTTTACGCATTTCAACGATTTTCAAGTATCAGAAGATCTAGGCAGTGATCACAAAATTAAAATTAATACAATAAACCTAGGAAAAGGCAAATTTTTTCAGCTAAAATCAAAAATCAACTACAGAAAATTTAGAGAAAACTAAAATTATACAGATCATCAAATCTCTGGCATGCGAAGTACCCAAAAAAGAAGAATTAAATCAGTTCAGCAACAGCTTTATTGAAATAATACACAAATCTCTTGACGATTCATGCATCAACAAGAAAGAGTTCCCCTACAGTGTTGAGACAGAAAAATTGATAAAACTGAAGAGAAGAAGACAAAAAAGCTCAAAACTGCACTTGGCCATCACTATTTTTTCCTTAAGAACGGAGATAAATTACCTACAGAAAGAAATTAAACATTACATGAGGCTGTCAGATGAAAGAAAAAGAACAAAGGTCTTGGAAAGTGCTTGTGATAAGGGTAACAAAGGCTTCTGGAAAGCAATAAAAGAACTAACAGTTGAAAACGAGCATAAACAAAAAACAGCAGAATACCCAAACCTAATCTACAAAAATTTCATGGCAGTCACAGACAAAGAGAAAAGTGAAATGTTCAAGCAGCTGCTAAAAGACACAATGAAAAATCATGAAACAGAACCATCGATAATTTCTGAATTCTGCGACAATGTTGAAAAAGAAATCAAAGCAATAATAAATACAAATTTAGATTTTGAACTGCTTGCTATTGTGGTTAAAACAAAGGAATTTGATGAAATCTTAAAAATGTCAAGAAAAACATGCCCTGTGCCGGATAAAATTTGCTACAAACTCCTTAAATAGTTGTCTAAGAATGTTGAAGACCTTGCGTGTATCTTTATATCTAGCTCCATTAATAACTCGTTTTTTCCAGTTAGCTTGAAAGAATCCCGAATTAAAATGATATGACTGCAAGTCGAAGACCGATCGGAGGCCGAACATTAGCCTTACAAATTGTATAGCCAAAATATACGAAACTGTTGTAAAAACATTGTTATGGAACATTGTGAAAGTCAAAATACATTCGGCGAGACTCAGAGCGCTTACAGGAAACACCGCTGCACCACAGACAACCTCTTTAAACCCACTCAACACGTCATTGAAGCCCTCCAGTGGTCTGAAATGGTTGGCTCCGTATGCTTGGATGTCGAAAAGCGTTCGATGCTGTATGACGCCTAGGACTCGTTCACAGTTTAAATTCGATTGGGCTAAATAATTCAGTCATAAGGTGGATAAATTTTTTTTTATGAGAAAAGAACGTTTTTGTGAAGATAATTTCCACTGTCAGTGATAGTTTCAGCCGGAAAGCTGGAGTACCTCAAGGGAGCGTAATTGCTCCAATCCTCTTTCTCATATACGTTAGTCGTTTGCTTCAAATAAAAGCTCAGATCTCCTAGTTCGCTGACGATTTTGCACTTTACTACAGGTCGCGCTCCCCCAAATTAATTCAAAAACATCTACAATCATTATTGAACAGCCTAATTGATTGGTGTGACTCACTGAAAATTAAAGTAAACCCAAATAAAACTCATTACCTGATATTTAAAAACCCCTCAAAGAAAGAATTTTCTCTTGAGTTCCAGAGTATTAATTCAAAAGACACAATCGATAAAATTCCTTGGTATCACTTTCACTCCACACCTCAAGTGGATTGAACATTGCAAAGATCTAGTACGAAGAGCGAACAGCAGGTTATTTCAACCCTGGAAGCTTAGCAATCCAAATGTTGATGAAGAAAGTCTGATTCTGGTTTACAAATCTTGGATCCGACCTCTTTTTTTGTACTCAAATGCTTGCTGGCTGGATCATTCACATTCCGTTGCAAATAAAAAACAAAACGTGCAAAACCAAGCTCTACGAAATTGCCTTCGAAAACCAAGATGGTACCAGGCACAAAAACTCCACGAAGAGGCAAAAATGAAGTCAGTGAGGGAGATGCAAATTAAATTGGCCATCGGGTATATTCAAAGGGCAGTAAAATACAACATACTCTCTGTTTTAGAGCTGATAATTAAGAAACGACAGTGCCCGCTCAACTCTTGCAAAAGCACTCTTGACCATCTCCAATACCAAATCTTCTAGCCGCAAATACCTTAGAGTAGTGGTTAAAATGACTGCCTGTAATAGTGATCAACTATACAAAAAAGAGGATCAATCCCAGTTCATTCCCCGAAATTCAATATCAATGATCATAGTGTTTCAATCAACAGATATGGGCTCAACGACAGAAGAAAAGCAAGAACTGATAGCAGAAAAATGAAAAAAGGAAAACGGAAAAATCCAAGCTCAACAACAAACTGAAGAACAGAGAGACAGACAGTGCAAAGGAAACACAGGCAGCCAAATAAGCAAAAATCGTTATCGAATGGCACAGTTGTCAAGAGCACAAAAATGGTTGAAGTTAAATTTGAGTCGAACTCCAGCAACTTTATACTTATTTTCGTGGGACGTTTCTTCCATCCATTAAATTGCAACAAATTTCTAACTTCTTGAAGAGGAGGAAAGTGGCGCAGTAGTTAACAAACAGTGGAAAAATTAACGGAAGAACGAATCTTCTTTCCTCCCTCATCCACTGTTCGAGTCTCAGTTACCTCCAATATTCGTATTATTCTTTTTCTCTCAGCTATTTAAAATAAACACTATATGAAAAGCAACATAATAATCAGACGTGATAAGAGTATTTGGCCAGCCGCTCGCCTAGTCAACTCGGGGCCAAGTACAACTCAGTCATTGTCAATCTCTGTCCATCTCAATCCTTTCTCTCTATCTGTTCAGTCGGCCGCTCGCCTAGTCAATTCAGGCTGAACAACTCGCAGCTTTCTTTAATGTCTTTATGAGTAATGAATGGCCAACTGTTGCGCCTTCTTTTGATGCTTTTCATTACTACTCTCCAAATATTTTACTTTTTTCTTCAACACTCTACTGATTTAAAAATAAAACATCCGTCAGATCAAAAACAAACAAAAATATTTACTATTGTGCTGCGCTTGGTTTAGTTTCAGTGGTTTTATGGTTTAGGTTGGCGTAGCACTTTTATTTAACAAATTATTAGTTTTTTCAATTTTAGTTCAAGGTTTTTTCAAGTCAGAAACAACGCTTTTACTTCTTATCTTTCTCTCTCTCTCTCTCTCTCTCTCTCTCTCTCTCTTTATTCATCTTAACCGTTTCTGTCATCTCCTCAATCTTTCTCAACATCAAAGCAGGATCATTAAAAAACATAACCAGCGATCTAAGCCCCAGCCATATTTGCATCAGAAAGAGAGTTAGAATATTTGAAAGAAAATCAGAATTTTTTTGTATTGTACATGGCACTTAGCGCGGTCCGCTAATACAACATCAGAACTGGGCGCTTCGGTTCGAAACATTCCAAATCAACTTGCCAATCTCTATCTTAATTTTTCAACGGATTGAACTTTGAAAGAACAAAACATTAAAACGAAAAAACTTACAGCTATATAAGTCAACATAGTGCAGTGAACTATCGCCAAGAAGAAACAGAGCTTCAACACGAGTGGGTTCGAGTCCCACCCACGCCCTTTCAACTTTTAAGATTTTACCATTCAATTTTATTTTAATTTTTTTGTTTCATCATACTTACCTGAAGAAATTGTCTCGATCTTTAACACAATTTCCACGAGGCTAGCCAAGGAAACGATACATTATAATTTTTAAACATCAAGTTCAGCCAGCAGAAGTCCTCCACTGTACTTAAAATGGCTGAGTGCATCCGAGGCAGAAGAAGTCTTTTACTACAGTCAGATCGAACACTCAGTTTTAACAAGAATTTATCAAACTCAATTTTATGAACTCAAACTCTTCTTACTGTGTATAAAACTTCTTTCACCTCTGGTTGTACATAAATTGTATTGTATATAGCTGTTGTGCTGGACCGACCATGGACATTTGCTTAAGAACCCAAGCTTCGCTGCTGTCATTACCATATTTGCTGTTATAGCAATTAAAAAATCTTCCGTAGTGTACTTAGCATCAGTAGCATCAAACGGTCTTAAAGATTGTTGCATGGGTACTGAACCGCCTAAGTAAGGGTAGATCTTTTGTGTATTTCGTCTAACAATAGGTGAAGGTGTCTGCGTAGATGATGCCTGTAAATAATAGGGGGTTGGCGCATTTGTTTTTTGTTGGGCATTTTGTGAGTTTAAGTGTCTGACAAAATTTACAAATTGTTGAGGAGTTAATTGGATATTTTGATTATTTGATGTTAGTTGAGTTTATGTATTCAAGATAATGGGTTCCGTGTAAAAGTGTACTGAATTTCGCCTTTGTAGCCGTTGTAAAGGGGTATTTATATTTGGTAATGTTTTGAGAAATATAAAAGAGGATAAAAATTATATGACCTATTTCGAAGTTTTTTTCTCAAGAGAGAATAGTGTGCTTTATGTGAGTTCTTTTTACGGCGAGAGTTTGTTAACTCACTGGTCGCACCAGTTAAGGCAGACCCAAGATGGGCTCGTTTTACAGCCTTAAGGTATAAAGAGCTAGGGCTACTTATTTCTACGCGCGAAGTAGGCTTACTTATATCTCTAAGACTAACTGACTCTGTAAAAAACTAAAGGTATAGTTCAATTATGTTTAAAAGAGTTAACACCGGAGTCAGAGGTATATTCATTGTATGACTACTCTAATAGACTGACTATAGTTAGTGAAGTTAGCGCTATAAAAAAGAGAATAGTGTCTTCTCAGTCTCTGATTGGTTGAAGGTGTACATCCAGTATTTCTACTGCTACAGATTTTCATGCAGCTTATAGGATATATTTTTGAAGAGGTTTGTAATGGTAGAGACTAGCCTGAGCCTCGTAGAGAGTTTTGCATGTCTTATTAGTGTATTGCAAAATATACACGGCCTTCGTTAGCTGCAAATGGACCACTGGATTCACGTTCCGTGGGTTTGCCTGGTAGTGTGTAGATTTGCATGAGGGCTTAATAGGGTAAGAATTTGATTGAAGCTAATAGGGATTAGATTTTCATGTTGAATGTTAAATGTGTTAATTTTTGAATAATGATAATAGGTTAACTGCATGGGGATGGGGTGTCTAGATTTACATGCGGTTTCAAGTAGTGATCTGGGATAGAAGGACATTTTACTGCAGCAGATTTGAAAGTATATTTTTCCTAAAAGTTTAAGGGGGCATTTTTTAACATAGGTTATGGTAGGCTTTGTCTTCAAAGCCTACCATATGATTCGGGTATACATCTGCATGGATATTAAAGGGTTAAATTTGATTTGGGATACTTGGATATTGTTTTGCAAAAGGTAGAAGGGGTGTGTTTTTAATGGCAAGAGTATGAAGTGTGATGGCAGGAAGTATGGTAAAATTTTTCGTGAGGTTTAAATAGCTTATGGTTGAATGTGAAATATGAGGTATGTTTGCCATTTGATATTAGTTTTTTGTCATTACATGGGAAAATGGGGCTAACACGGCAAAATTAGCGTTTCGTTTAATATAATACTTATGATTAAATGTAGTTCAGCTGTACATCATTGCTTAGACAAACAGTTCTTTTGTAAAAATATTCTTATGTAAACAGTTCTTATTCTCATAATAGAGGAGGTGTATGTATGTGGACACACAAGCAGTTTTCAATCAAAATAAGAGGTGACATGAACACCATCAATCGTAATTTTTTAAAATCATTATGGATAGAATTAACTGAGCCTCTGAAAGAAAAACTGCTCATAAATGTGGCGTATTGTTCAAACGCAATCCTTTCAAAATTCTTCCTTAATGAAATGTTATCAGAGGTCTCAAACGTTTATTCTAGCACTGACAATCTAAACCAAAAAACCAACACACGAAGTGGCTATCAAAAGAACTGCGTAGTCTCATTTACAAAAAAAATCGTGTTTTCAATTAATGGAAAAAGATTATAATCAAGAGCTCTTTAACAGTTACAAAGTACTGAGGAACAATTTAAATAGAAATATACGTAAAGCATCTGACGATTATACAAAACAACTTTTCTAGAATCTCCCAACTTCAAAAGAAAAATGGAATTTTATCAACAACAAAACTAACAGACAGAACAAATTGCAAAGCTGAAAAAAAAACAATAACGTAATATCAGATGAAGAAAGCATTGCTAACTGTCTGAATAATTGTTTTGCTTATCTTGGACTTTACAAGGTCGAAGTCGAAATAATTGCTCCTAAGGTGCTTTTTTTTATTTTTAGCGAAAGGAAATCAATTTTAGGCCAGTTACCAGAAAAGAACTATACAAAATTATTGACAAACTACTGACAAACAAAAATGCTGGACCAGTGTATATATCATCCTGGGCCTTGAAAGATTGTAAGTTGTCCATAGGAAACCTTTTACAGTTTGCTATTAACGAGTGTAAAAACACAAATACATTCTTGTATTTTGAAAGAAGCCTATGTCAGTCCTATTTTCAAGAAAAGCGACAGATGTAACCATGAAAATTATCGCCAATTTCGGTAACTCCAACATTAGCAAAAATTTTTGAAAAACTTCTCCTGGAGCAAAAGTCGGAACGTTTAGATATTAACAAAATAATTAACAAAAATCAGTTTAATTTCCAAAAACAAAAGTCCTGTCTTAATACAAAAATTGCTCTGACAGAGAAAATAAATCATTACGTTGAAGAAAAATATTTAGTCTTAACAAATTTTTTGCATTTAGCAAAAGCTTTTAACTCAATATCCTTGGACAATCTCATTCAAAAATTGAAAAATATTGTTTTTGAGAACACGCAAGATTGAATTCAGGAAACAGTGTGTTAGAAACGGAATAGTTGAATCCGACTGGAGAATTATAAGTCACGGTGTTCCTCAAGGTACTGTTCTAGGACCACTAGTATTCATACTTTATGTAAATAACTACGGTGTGGAAATATGGAAAGTTTCGAACGTTTTATGTCACAATAAAAAGAACCGTGTTTAGAAGCAAAGGCTAATAAAATATTGATAGAAACCGAACAATATAAAAAACAAAACAAGTTAACTCTAAATGTAGGGAAAACGGAAATAATGGTTTTCAATGAAAAAAATCACCAACTGTCAATTGCCTTGAATTTAAAAGTCATTCAGGTTTAAAACCTTTAAAAATTTGAAACCGACAGACGAATACAGGTATTTAGATGTTATTCTTGACAAAGAATTGACATTTCAAAAACATCTCAATAATGCTATCAGTAAAATGGCTTTAGCTATTAGATCAATTTGTTTAGCACGCAATCAAATACATTTAAAGGCTCGAATAAATCTCCTTGGATAACTTGTTTTGTTGCATTTAGAATTCAGTGCATTTTTTTCTCAAAGCTTGCTCTCCTACTCACTTGACGGAATAGACAAACAAATTAGATGGAGCATAGAAGCTTGCTGTTTTTTGAACCAAATAATACACTGCTCATAAACTACTTCTTGAAAACAAAGTACTTCCCTCAGAATAGAACTTCAAATAGCAAAAACTTCATTATGTAGAGTTTTCGACAACGTCCAGCAAACAAACACACAAGACCAAACGAAATTCAGAATAATTGGAGACGTTGAATTTAAAGAAAATAATCATAGATATAATCTTTCTCTCACAACAAAAAAAATCAAAATGGAGTCAAAATTCAATTATAAGAAACTTTGTTCGTAAATGGAATAATTTTCCAAGAGTACTAAGAAGGGAAAATTCAAAGAAGAGATAAAAAGACACAAACGAGTTCCAATGGACAAAAAATTGATTGCTTTGAAAGTTTATTTTTATAAAAATAGTTCACTAAAACTAGAAACAGAACCTGAGTTTTTATTAATGTTGAATTTAATTATTCAAAGGAAAGATGTTGTATGGTTGATATTTTAACATATAACTTTAACATTGTGTTCATTCGAATTTACATGTTTGAGATTCGAGATTTTACATGAAAAAAGTTCTTTCGATAGTGAAAAATATTACAAAAAATAAAGTTGATCAGTTTCAATTGTATATGATACCTCTCAGAACTAACGTTATATAATTATAATAGATAAAAATATTTATTTAAACTCAGAAATGCAAGTTATGCAGAAAGAGTTCTTAAATTCAATATTGAAAACTAACATAAAGTGCTTGAACATTTGACTAATTTTGCATGGGAGGAGTTTGATGAAGTTTTACATGGGGATTATATGGTTTACAGATGAAAGGGAATTGTGATGTATATGTTTGCTTTTGATATTCGAGTATAAGTTTTTGCGTGGGGATAATACGGAAAAGCGGCATACGTTTTGTTTCGTTTGTCATATGGTATATTTTGTTAATCAAAATTCAACTGTACATCATTATTTGGCTTATAAGTTCGTAAAAACACATCTTACGTAAAATTTCTTTTTCTACAGAAAACTAGCACTAGAATAATTAAAAATTTATCAATTGAGTTTAGATATAAAATCTCGTTAATATTTTAAGTTATACAGAAAAAATTCTTTATTTCAATATTGAAAACTAATAAAAAAATACTTGACTCCTTTTTGAAATAAATTTTCACTAGTACAGCTTTTTATTTTTTAATGTGAAAAATGTTTTAATCGTTCCTTTAAAAATACTTCAACCTCGTTATTACTTCAAGTTATACAGAAAGATTTCTTTATTTCAATTTTGAAAACTAATAAAAATATTTGACTTCCTATTGAAATAAATTTTCCCTAGTACTCCTTTTTTAATTCTAATGAGAAAAATGCTTTGATAATTCCGTTATAAATTTTCTTATACTAGAAAAAATAACAAAAAATGTTTAGAAACTTTGCCAGTTTTGCTCTTTTATAGTCTATATGAGCGATCAAAAGGATAATTGTACATCTAAAATTACCAACTGGACAGAAAAATTAATTGAATAATGTTATGCTGGTGAGAACTAATGAAAAATAGCGTAGAAGCGTACCAGTTTTGGTCAGTACTTATGAATCATCAATAGGAAAACTCTACATCTGTTTTACTTTTTAAAATTCAGGTGTCAACGAGAATTTTCATAAGTAAGGATGCTTCAAAGGTAAAAACTAACACAAAAATATTTTTGTAGGATTGTTAGTTCGTCCTATACTCATGACTTACGAAATAATCTTGGCGTTATATTTTAAATGAAGTTCAGCAAAAGTTTATCAACTAATTTCATACATTGTATTTCTGGGTAAAAACGAGCATGACAGGTTATCAGATTGATTGTATGTAGTACTTCTGACTCAACAAAGGTTGTTTTGACATATTTTTTACCTCCCGTTGGACAAAGCTCAAAGAAAACTATCATCAGAAAAATATTAGTCATTAAAGAAGAACCGGCACAAGAGTGCTAGAAAATTGATTAATTTTATTTTATGTGGTATGCATGAGTCACTAAGTTCAAATATACATATTTTTTAAACTTTTTTTGTATAAATTGTATAAGTAAATTTATTTCAAGTTTACTTCCTTCCCTACCTTTTTAGCGTTCAAGTCCGAGAGTAAATTTTCTTAGGTAAAAATTGTTTCAATAGAGAAAACTCAATTTCAATAAAATAGTTAGAAGATATACAAAAAAGCAAAAAATTCTACAGAACAAATTGAAAAATGAAAACATTGTGATCATATTTAGCATATATGGGTCATTAAAAGGCATATGTATTTAATTTTTAACCTTTGAAATTGCAAATTGTACACAGGTTTGATAAATTAATATCTGGCCTCATGATAAAAGAAGTGTTTCAGTTGATTATTTATCTCTTGATGTATTGTACAGACAAAAAGATATCACATTAAAAATTGTGTAGTATGAAACACGAGTAATCAAAATGTCAATTCCATATCTTTTCTATTTTTTAATATTCAGGTCTCCACGAGAGTTTTCATAATTGAAGGTGCATTGGATCAATCTCAAAAAAGTCTGTCTTCAGGAAAATAAGAGTGATTAAATAAAAAATGGCACAAGAGTGCTAGAAAATTGATCAGTTTTGTTTTTATTTTGTATGTATGCGTCACTTTGTTCAACTATACATATTTTTTAACT
>NC_134472.1:35201403-35241403 GCF_964194025.1 Convolutriloba macropyga
TACATTTGCTCTTCATAATCCTAAGTTAACCTTAGCAGTGGATCCGCGTCGCGTTTCCAATAAACATAATTCACGCTACACAAGTAATTGTGTATTTGACCAGCACTTGCTACTCAATTCTTAAGACAAAGCATTCGCACCGCAAATCCTAACTTATTCAATAATAAAAGATATAACATGGCGCAGTCAGCGACAAAGGACAGCGGCAAATCCCCACTTGGAATTCAACCCTTTTGGGAAAAAGCAACACTAGAACCCCCAATTCGCTGGGAGTTTTGGAGAATACAATTGAAACTCGCAATCCTCGCTAGAGAAGGAATTGAAGTGGACCTTCTCTTGGTAGACCCTCCAGAACATGTACTCCTGCCTCCTGAACCAGCATATGAGGATGCAGTGGACAACCCGACGGCGCAATCAGAACGAGACCGACGTACCCGCAACGAGCAGGCAAAAACAGCGTGGAAAAAACAATGTCAACGTGTCATGACAATCGGCGTACTTTGTGGTGATAAACCATGGAAGTTATGTGATCGAAAAGCATCCTCTCTGATGTATTTGAGCGTAGGCATGGAGGGGCGCCGTGTATTCAACTCAAAGAATTCAACCATTAACCTCGAAACAATCTCAACGAAGGATCTTTGGGACGTTCTCAATACAACCTTTATTCGGATCCATAATATAACCTTCGATAGATACCTCTTCCTCACAAGAAAACAACAAAAGGGAGAACCTATTGAGAAGTTCTATGGACATCTCAAAGAACTTTCGGAAAACTGTGACCTAGGAGATAAAGGGGACACTATCATCCGGGATGTCTTTATCGCGAATATGCAAAATGAAGACATTCAGAAGGAACTTCTTAAGGAGACAGTAGACCCAGAAAAAGCATTGGCAATAGCAATTAACATTGAGATGGGTACACTCAACCAACTAAAAATGAACGCAAGCAAAACTGAATCACAGTCAACGGTTAACCAAGTACAACGGACACGTATCGCAAATGCTACCCCTTTCTCTAATATGAATACAACCGCACGGAAAAAGCCTACAACCTGTCATTTCTGTGGATCTAACTGGACCTCCGACCATCGCAATAAATGTCCCGCTCGGGGAAAACGATGCAATAACTGTGGTATTGAGAACCACTTCGCAAAGGTCTGTCGCAAACCTAAAGATCCCAATTCGTACCCAAAACCTAGACCGCGAGTCAATAACGTAGAAAAAGACGATCAAAATGAAGATGTCAATCAAATTTCGGCCAATTTTGATCCCGATTTGGAGTCAAACTATTCTTCAGATGAAGATAACTGTGTAGCAGTCATATCTTCAACAGATTCCGCAACATCGGTGGACGCAACCAACCTTCCTGTAACTCTCGGCAATACACCAACAAAGGTTTTGGTGGATTCGGGCAGCGTATGTACAATAATCAATGAATCCTTGGCGAACTCAATCATTTCCCATGATCCAAAATCAAAGTGGATACGCGAAGCGAATCCTAAACAATTAAAAACATTTTCAAATGAACCTATTCACACGGTGGGCATCCTCCAAACTTCCATTCAAAGCAGCAATTGGTACGCGAATCCAATTGAAATTCAAGTAGTGGCGGACGGACATCGCTCTCTATTGGGTAGAGATTTGTTTCCAGCTCTTGGAATTTCAATACATCAATCAAGTAATCAAGTAACCATCAATCAGGTAGATCAAGAATATTGCCCAATCAAAAAACAGATTGCTATTGATTACCCCGACTTAATCTCCAGAATTGGTAAGTCTAAAGTACATACAGTTCGTTCAAAATTCCACAAACATTATACCCCATCACATCAAAAAGGCCGACGTGTCCCTATAAAATTATTAGACAAAGTATCCGCCGAACTAAAGAAACTTTCTGAACAAGGACACATTGAAAAATTACAAGAATGTTCGGATAAAAACTTCATTTCTCCCATTGTAATTACGGTCAAAAAGGACAAATCTGTAAAATTAGCTCTTGATTCGAAAATATTAAACAAAGCAATCCACAAAAACAAGTATCAAATGCCAAACATAGATAGCCTCATTGATTCAATTTCACAACATATTAATAACTCAAATCTGGGAGATAATGTATATTTTTCAACAATCGATCTAAAATACGCCTATAGTCAATTAAAGCTACATCCCGATACGGCACGCCACTGTATTTTTAACATCATTTGCGGCGAAGCAACGGGTACGTATCGTTTTAAAACGGGATTTTATGGCCTTACAGATATGCCGGCCGAGTTTCAAAAGGCAATGGATTACACATTGGTTGGGTTGACTAACACATACTGTTTTCTGGATGACATAATCGTAGTTAGCAAAGGCACCCAGGAATTGCACCTCAAATACGTATACAAATGTCTCCAAAAACTTGAAGCAGACAACCTTCGAATTAACTTAAGCAAATGTCACTTCGCAAAACATCAAATAAATTGGCTTGGTTTTACATTTTCCCAAAGTGGTGTTAAACCTATCGAATCTAAAACAGCGGCCATTGCGGAAATTAAAGCCCCAAAAACATTGAAACAATTACGATCATTTTTAGGTAGTGTTCATCATCTAAGCAAATTTATACCTAATCTTGCCAAAATATGTCACCCTCTTCGACCCTTATTAAAGAAAAACGAAAAATTTATTTGGAATGAGAATCATCAATCACATTTTGAACATATCAAAACTGTTATTGCAAACGCTACGGAAAATACTCATTATAATCCAACACTGGAAACGCGCATCAAATGTGATGCATCCCGCCAAGGTTTAGGCGCTGCACTCGAACAATTAGATTGCGAAGGGTGGAAAACAATAGCTTTCGCATCTCGTTTCCTTAATAGCAATGAAAAACGTTATAGTGTAAATGAACTCGAATTACTTGGGGTGGTTTGGGCCATTGAATATTTTAAATATTATCTATTTGGGAAAACCTTCACAGTTTTAACAGATCACAAAGCACTTCTTTCCGTCTTAAAATCACACCGCTCTAATAAATCTTACAACAGTAGATTAACACGATGGATTGACCGTTTGTTACCATTTGATTTTAATATTGAACATATTCCTGGTACCCGAATGGGCTTAGTTGATTATATTTCGCGACAACCAAATCAGAACGCTAAAAGTGTCAATCAATATGATGAGGAATTTATGGTAGCAACAATTTACCGTATTCGCGACGCGATTACATCTTTATTTAGTAACGCAAATAAAATTCCTTTCCAAAAGCGGCACATAACTAGTAATTATAAGCAACAAGTACATCCGACGCGAGTCCACTCTTGCAAACCTGCTAAAATTAGCGCGCATAATTCGAATGCCTCAATTAATTCACTCATTCCTCGAGCACAAGTAAACAATTACCATTCTGAATTCATTTCTAACTTTAATTGCCGTGCAAATCAACTGCTTCAATCTGATACCACACCCGCATCGCGAATCCAGTCGCAAAATTCTAATTGCAATTTGATAGCTAGCCCCACACAACAAGTACTCCATATCAACATGTCAGCAAAAGAGGCACCACAAAGCAACCCATCAACTTCACCACACACCCCAAGAGTGACATTTCGCACCCAATCCACCCCCATTTCATCTACCAGAGCCGGACCCAGAAACACCCAAGCATCATCATCACCAGAGGACTATGACATTGAGCTTTCACGGGAAGAGGTATTCGAAAACAACCTAAACCAACTCTTCACTAAGTCCTTCCTGGCGGTACTCACAAGCAAAGACGCGGTGCTGAAAGAGATCCGCGATTGTGTAATGCAGGATGACGAGGCCCGCTGTAAAGAAGTGAGCACATACATCCACTCCTTCTGGAAGGATCTACACGTAAAATCTGGGTGTCTGTGTGTTGACCAACGTGTGGCCATTCCGAATTCTATCAAGGAGGCGGTGCTCGAATCCATTCATATGACGCACCCGGGTAGTTGGGGGATGATATCTCTCTCCCAATATGCATGGTGGCCCTACATGCATAGGGAAATTTTAGCAAAAACATCCGATTGCGCCCCGTGTACGGATATTGGTAAGAATCTCAAACCTATTATACCAAAATCTAAATGGCACCCACACAAAGCTTGTCAAGAACCAAACGAAGAAATACAAATTGATTTTGGGGGTCCGATAATTAATGTTAAAGACAAAGATATTTACTTCTTAACATGTATTGACCGTTATTCAAAATATCCAACTGTTAGAATATTCGAAAATGCTAATGGGGTAAACGTAGTAAAATTTCTTCGTGATTATGCATATACTCATGGAATCCCGCGAACGATACGCTTAGACCAAGCAACTTGTCTTGTAGGTAAACAAGTAACAAACTATTGTAACGAAAATAATATCGACATTCTCGACGCTCCAGTCGGTGATCATAGAGCTATTGGATTGGTGGAGCGAATGATCCAAACAATTAAAAGACGTTTAGCCTGCATGAAAGCCGAAAATAAAGATACATTTTCCACAGCTAGAGCAATAAAACAAATAGTCTCTGATCTACGATTAACTAAGCAGAAAACAACAAAGATAACACCTTTTGAAGCTCATTTCGGTCGCCCTGCAAATACTCCCTTACGGAATATTAGCACACTTCCATCAAGTCAAAATCTAACTTATGAAAAAATTGTTAATCACTATTTAGATGCTGAGACAGTTTCTGCGGAGGATTTGCTCGACGAAAATGGATGGATCAGTGCCAACAGAAGTGACATTGAGATAGAGAATAAGATGTGCCAGGCCTCTTTAGACGCAGGACAACGCTATCGGGAGTCCGACATCAAAGAGTCCCGCTTTATAACGCATCCGCAGATCACAGACCCTATCCCCAGGACAGAACAGTCCCTTAACGTCAAACTGGCTCGCAAATTACCGCAAAAGAAAAGAGCAAAACGACAACTGGCGGGCCTGTACGAAGTGCTAAAACCTGGATCCTTCGTCACCAAATCGTCACCAACAACGACGATAATTAACGAGCCTGGCAGAACTCCAGTGAAAGTCCGAGATAGTGATCTCGCCAAATTTGGGACTAAAGCAGAACGATCCACCAACTTGTGGGTATACGCCCAGCGACGCCCTGCCCCGTACGAAAAAACCACAGAGTTTAAGATCGCGAAGCATAGTAACGATCTTAAGAAACAAAAGAGGGGCGAAATCAAGATCAGACATCGCCAACGTGATACTACATCAGTAGTATCCTCGGTGAATTCAAATGTCTCGCGTGCATTAACAGTCCGCAAGCCGATTAAACCACAATTCAAAAGACGCTTTACTGTTCCCACAGCTGATATCCAAGAAGACGTCTCAACTCAAAACCAGCCTCTTATTTCAATTGTACCGGCCCCACCTACACCTACATCACAAGTACCCCCCGCACAGACACAGGACGACCAAACAAAAGGCCGCAAGCGCAATCGACCCCAATTCTACGGCTTCACAGATGCTGACATCTCTCCTACAAGCTCTCTAGCCTCAACAAGTTCTACTCAACCAAAGAAGCGCAAGAACAAAAAAGAGAAGAAACAAGCAAAGCAGTCCGATTTGGTGGTAACCCTCATACAAACGGCGGAACAATCTCGAATCCCGTCACCTCCCAGACCTGACTTACAATTGGGACAAGTTTCACCACCGGATCCCAGAGTTCGATATTTCGAATATGAGCAAGAACGAGAAATGTCGGTGTGGGATGCTGAAAATGAAATTTAAATTCAAAAACTTCGTAAAACTGTCTTAAACTGCATTCATTTATTTAGTCTTGTTCCCGCTCTGCTGATCCAAATATAATGTTAATTTTACTTTGAATTCATCACAGTTCATCTTCATTTGTTAGCTTTTAATTCCTTCAGTATTCGCCCTGCGAATCCATTTATTTCTGTTTGTGCATTTCAATTATTCAGTACAATGTATTCATTTCACACGCTTAAATTATGACGCGTATTCGCTTCACATTTACACAATTATTTAACAATAGTAGTACTTCTACATTTTGAGTTAAATTATGTTCGTCTCATTCAATTTCATGTTATGTGCAGTTATTAAAAAATTGTAAATACATTAAAATTTTTTTTGTCACAAGGGAAATGTGATACATATGGATACCTAAATATATATCGAAACCTTTATGTGTACTAAATTATTTACCCTCTATATATATATAATTATATGATGTGTTTTATAAACTAAAAGTTATGACTTCTATTTATTCACCTATACTAATATTCCCGATAGTCTACTAAATTATTTCATATTTTGTTCATATCGATTTATTACTATTAATCATAATCTCAGTTAGTCAATCTGAATTCAAGTTACTCTGCATTTGCTCTTCATAATCCTAAGTTAATCTTAGCAGTGGATCCGCGTTGCGTTTCCAATAAACATAATTCACGCTACACAAGTAATTGTGTATTTGACCAGCACTTGCTACTCAATTCTTAAGACAAAGCATTCGCACCGCGAATCCTAACTTATTCAATAATAAAAGATATAACAGTACCCTAATTCTATCATTTTGAATAAGAATTGTTTTTTGATAATTTTGTAAAATTTGATGGAGGGACGAGCAGTTAAGAAAGAGTTCGCTCACTTCGTATCGGATTGCTAACCATTCCTTTTCAATTTCTGCCTTTTGTGCGAGCTGTGAAACCATTTATTTCCGGATATGGCAACCAATCGAGATCTGCTGTCAACTGTTTTGCACTCATAAAAAATGCATACGTGAGGTTTTTTTAAAGTTACTGGCATTGATTTTTTGCCGTATCAGCATCAGTTTGATTCAAAAAACACAAATACTTTTTTTTACTGAAATGAGTCAATAGCTACCGAACTTTATAAATCTAAAAGTATCTAAAAGTATTTTTTGAAATTTTCTGGCAATCATTCGAATTGTAGATGGGTAATAAATTAATTGTGGTTTCAATTGTTGTTTCAGATATATTCAACATCATCATTTTGGAAGTTTTGCTGGCTTAATTTTTGCATATCTGAAACTGTTTGTCTAAAACATTTGGCCTATCCCTTTTCACAAACGCTGAGGAATCCTTAAAAATTTTAAAGCAGCAGAATGTACACACTTTTCATAACAATAATATCCGATGTGAGATAGACACTTTATAAGAATGTGTACCTTATTCTTAATGAAAATGTCCGATTAAATATATGAACGACAAAAGTTTGACTGACTGATCTTGAATGACAAGCAGGTGGACTAGATTTGGTTTCTATCCAACGAGATTTGTTTGGGAAGAAGAATATTACGGTTCTCGACTGATTTAATGGAATAACGAAAACACAATTAGGGCTTCTTTCGTGTTTTCAATTTTATTGACTTTTTGTTTTGCCGTTTCTTAGTTTAGTTGATAATTATGAAAATAAATTAAAACGGGTACATCGTGCGCCCAGGACTTCAAAAACTATAATTTCATTTTATTTTACGATAAAATTTTTTTAAATGTTACGATAAAATGTTTTTGCTCACTCAAATCCAAACAGAAAATTAAGTAAGTAAAATTGATGCTAACAATTGCAAAAACATAAGTCTCTCACTCAGTATTTTGTCGATATTTAACTGACTATTTCCCTTAAATTAGTCCCTCAATTTAAAGGTCTTTAAACAGCAAGGGGACAACAATTAGGCTGTTATTTGTTCTTTCTACAAACAGAAAGGTAGCATTGATTTAGTCCAGGTTATAACAAATAATTGAATAGGAGTTTCTTACATGAAGACATGATTATCTGTTCATGATTTAAACTTCGAGTTCTTTCACTTCAAACATTGACTTTTGTTTTCCTAACGTTAAGCATTGACAATTACTCCTAATTGTTACGGGTTGGCATATTATGGTAGTTTTCGAAGTTAAAAAGTCATTATGGTATTTTTGGACACAATAATGATTCATATCAAAAAACTTGTTTAAATCAAATAAATGTTAGAGGAAATTATAACACTTATCTCTACACCCAGTAACATTTTAGTAAATTCACTCTAATATTCTCTCGTGTAATATTTTACGATTTTTTCTCGTGTAATGAAAAATGACACAACTTTTTGTGTGAAAAATGAGTGCCGTGTGGTTTCACGCTAAAAATTTACTCTATTATTCATGCGACTGAGCGTATTTGAAAACAGCAATATTAGATTTTTCGTGTTTTCAATTTTATTGTCTTTTTTGCCACTTCTTAGTTTAGCTGATAATTGCGAATATGAATTAAAACGTGTAAATCGGGCCCCCAGGGCTTGAATTCCAACCAGAAAATTAAGTGAGGAAAATTGATGCTAACAATTGCAAAAACATAGGTAAGTCACTCAGTTTTTTGGCGATATTCATCTGACTAATTCCTTCAAATTACCGAATTAAACCGAGCAATTTAAAGGTCTCCAAATTGCATGGGAACAACAATGAAGCTCATTTTTGTTTTTTCTACAAATGAGCCTTGATTTAGTCCAGGTTATTACAAATAAACAAATAGGAGTTTATTATATGAAGACAACCTGTTCATGATTTAAACTTTGAGTTCTTTCATTTCAAACATTGACTTTTATTTTTGAAGTGTTAAGCCTTGACAATTAATCCTAATTTTTACGTGTTGGTACATTATGGTAGTGTTCAAAGTGAAAAAGTAATTATTGCATTGTTGGACACAAAATTGCTTCCTCCACTCGGGACTGTTTTCCCACAACCAGCCCAATACTATTTCCATGTAACGGCTGCTTTCATATCAATGACAAGGAAAGTTTTATACCGCCCAGTTCGTTATTAGCGGTTTACAGGCTGTCGGGATACTAAGTTGTGCAGTTTGCTTTTGTAACTTTATGTCCGCTATTCTGTAAATTACCGTCGCAATAAACGTTGTTTTATTAGTACAAATAACTAATCCTTCAGCTTTGCAGAATAATAAAATCATTTGCTGGGACTACTTGCTAAGTTCCAATCGACTGATCAAATAAGTTTTCTCAGTTTCGGTTATCAACTCAATAGTTCAAGTTGGTGCTATTCAAAATCAAAAATTTGTTTCCCTATAGTTAGCTCTCTGTTTATGTTTATAAACGAATCAAAGGGGGTACATTTGGTTTCAGAATAGAGCACAATTCACAGAGGAGAACCCTTCTTTTTCCGTAAGCGGACTTGAGTTATTGGTAAAAAAGAATTCATTCGTTAGCCACTGGGGTTGAAGCCCTAGAGACGACGTAACATCTAGGTTTTTGGTTCGGAGGACTCAAGTCTCTGAACTGAAAATCTATCTTTTACCGCCTATAACTTTCCATGAACTCATTACAAGTCGTTCGTCTGGTCAAAGAAAAGGAACTTCATTCACCTTAATGTTCAGATACTAGAAGTTCTTTATTTTCTTTCTCACAAGCTATTCAAACTTTCAAGACTAAATTGATGATAAATTAAATTACATGTTTCACGTTAGCAAGACGCAGGATTTTACTGCTCAAGTGAGATTGAACGGTTAGGCAGATTGGATTTTCTTGTGCAAATAGCTTTCCTAGTTCTTTCAAAGCCAACATTACTTCAATTAAAATCTCTGGTGTGCTGCTCAAACTAGAGCTCTCAATTTTCCTTTATTTCTACAAAAACTGAACCGGGTTTATATGATCACAACAAAACTCAGGCATATTTAGCTGATTCCTCACAGCAATCAGCGACAAACACACGCGCTTACCTTAATTAAGCTTTGAAATGTGTGGAATCAGATCAATATGGAATTTCACCAGGCTTAGTTCTTTCATTTCACTTCTGTATAAGTGGCAGCAGCTGTGATTTTTTTTAGAAAAGTCAAACTAACGCTTTGTTGTTACCAGGTGAAAAGGGTAATTTTGGTATGCAGCGGTTTTAGTGACCTTGTTTTGTTAAGATTTTAACCCGGTCAGCCTGTTCGCACGTTTGGGGGCTCTTTTTACCCGTTTAAAGTTGTACTAAATTTAGTAACAAAAGATGTCGACATAAATTTGTTTAGATAAAATTTATGTTTGAGGATTATAATAATACTCGGCCCTGTTCACATCGCCGGCCCTGTTTTCCATCACGAAAACATCTTTCTTGCATAGTAGCTAAGGAGCAAGGTTAACCACTGGTCTCTTCTAAACTCCATTGTTCGTTTGAACTTTCGCTGATCAAATCACTCCGTCGGACCCTTCGATGGTCTCCGTGATTCGACCCTGATTATAACATCCTCGCTTGTCACTGTCTTCAATAAACCAAGCGAGATCACCTTCTGTAAAGTTTTCGTTCGCTGCAGATCGTCACTATCGCCGTTTGTTCAAAGTTGGCAGATACTCTTTTTTAAATCTGTTCTAAATGAGATTTGCATAGGGTTGAGTTTGTCGAAAGAGCTTTGGATGATCAATAAATTCCTCTGCGCTTGGTAGGTGTGGTAAGCAACCACTCGAGTTGCCAAGCATAAAATGATTGGCTGTCAGTGCTTCTAGGCCAGTAACATCTGAACTTACTGGATTCAACGGTCTTGCATTCATTGTTTGCTTCACAACACATGTCGTAGTTGAAACAACGTCCTATGTGACTAATCTGTTCCCCAAAACTACATACATTGCTTTCATGCAACTTCTGACCAACTTTTCCCATACCTCTCCAAAGTGGGGGTGCTTCGGGTAGGTTGAACTTCCATCTCATTCATTGCTGAATTAGATGTTCCTCGATCACTTCTTTGTTACATGCAGCAACGTACTCTACAAACTCTCCTTCAGCTCCAACAAAGTTTGTCCCGTTGTCGCTGATGATCGTACTGGGTTTGCCTTTTTGTGCAACAAACCGGCAGATTGCATCGAGACAGCTATCCGTGTATTATTTCGGTACCACTTTTATGTGCACCGCTCTCACAGTTAGACAAGTGAATAGACAACACCATCGCTTTTCGTTTCTTCGCCCAATCTTCACAGTGAGGGGGCCAAAGTAGTAAAATCCAAATTTTGTAAAGGCTGTCGAAGCATCTAGCTGCTCTGCTGGTAGATCTCCAATAACTGGAGTTATCGTTTGTGCTCTGCCTTTTCTGCTGGTAACATACCTGTTCTTGATTTAGCGTAAGGCGTTTCGTAGGCCTAGGATCCATATCTTCAGCTGATCAATGTTTCTGTCATGCTCTGTGCCTTCGTGTTGGTTGTTCTTGTGCTCGTTTTGCAAGAACAAATCAACTGTATGATGTTTCCCAGGTAGCAATTTTGGATGTTTTGCGTTGAAGTCCAAATGACTTTTAATTATTTTGACTTTGCACGAATAAGTCCTTCTTCATCCAGAAAAAGTGCGAACTGTAGGATTTTGCTGCTTTTTGGGATTTTATTTTCAAGTTTGAGAGATTTCTTCCCTCCACCAAACTGTTCTCGCTGTAGTAATTTGAAGATGATTGCTTTTGTTTTTTCCTTTTCTTCAATGCTGACTAAAATGTTGCTGGATTGTGTTTGCACAATGCTCGCTGTACGTATGCCTCTGTGTTTGCTAGCCTGTTAAAGTTTTTGAATCAGTCCCAATAAATAACCGCTTTTTTGCTTCCCCCTGTGTCATGAAGACTGATGAGTGTATGTTCTCAACATCTGAGGCAAAGACTACGTTGACTTGCTCTGGCCATTTACTCTGTGGTTGCTTTAACCAGGCCGGCCCAGTGAGCAACTCTTCTTGAGTTCTTCAATGGTGATTGCTCTCGTGCCGATGCCCACTGGGTTGTTGATAGCGCGCACAGGTACCCACTGCAATACATCAGTTGTATCCAATATCTCAGCCACTCGATTGGACACAAACACTTGCAGTTTACGATGGGAGTTGTGTATCCACTGCAGTACTGTTGTTGAGTCCGATCAAAACTGCAACATTGTATCTTCATTTCATGTTTCCTGACTATCTCCTTCAACCGTAATGCCATGACTGCCACTTGCAATTCCAGTCGTGGTATTGAAAGATGCCTCATCGGTGCTTTTTCTAATTACAAATGCTAAGTCGGCTGAGTATTCATTTGGTTGGGATCTTAGATAGGCCACTGCACACATTGTGTCTTCAGATGCTTCAGCAATCACATGAGGTTCCGCTTTGTCCCTCACCGTAATGAAGTATCTTCTATCGATGCTTGTTTCAGCTGCAATTGAAATTGGTACTTCCACTTAATGAATTCTTCTTCATCACCAGGCTCTACTTCATTGTCCCAATGTTGCCCATTCTTAGTCCAGGTGCCTTTCAGAAGTCGTCTCATGTGAACTCTGAACGGAGCAAACAATCCGATGGGGTCGAATACTGAAGAAACCAGTGACCGAATCTTTTTCTGTGTTATAAACGCTTCAACTTCCTTGCTTGTACCTCGGCACACTTGAAGACTATCATCAGTAACAGACCACTGTAGTGCAATCACTGAGGATCCCTCTGTATTAGATTCCAATTCGACTTCCTTTGTGTTGCTGATTGATTTCAAATCGACTGAGATTGCTTCGGAATCCTTTTCGCTTTTACTTATCCACTTTTTCGGATCAAAATTCATGCTGTGAAAGTATTTGTTGCAACTGACTGAACACCTCGATTGCCTCTTCAAGGGTTTCTGCTGAGTTGATTAAATCGTCCATGTAAAAGTTGTTTTGTATTACTTTTGCTGCAATTGGATACAATCCTTCGTTATTGAGTCAAACTCGTCTGAGAGCATAGTTTGCACAAGTTGGAGAACTTTTAGCTGTAAGAACATGACACTGATATTTGTATATTTGAACAGGTTCTTTAGTTGCCGGGCGCGATAGAAACCTCAAGCAACTTCTTTCCCTCTCGGGAACTTACACTTGTAGGAATATCGATTCGATGCTGTCACGGCTATTAGTCCTTCACGAAATCTGAAAATCGTTCCAATCAGCCCATACAGTAAATCCGGTCCTGCTAATAGTTTATTGTTTAAAAATATGTCTTTGTACTTTGATGCGGCATTGCAAACACGTCTTACTTTGCCAGGCTTGTTCGCGTTCAGCACTGGATGGTGTGGCAGATACCGTTTTTTCCCAAAGGTGCCTTTCACTTTGGATTGATCTATTATCTTAACTAATCTCTTATCTACGTCTGTATCTATTGACTGTTGATACAAATTCTTCATCTTTGGGTTCCTTTGGAATCTTTGAGCTGTAGTTGTTCGGCAGGTTTGGCGCTGGTTTACCCCACAGCATTCCCACTTCATACCGCTCGACTGTAAATTTTATTGTACTCTCTAGCATTTTTTGTGCCTGCAGTTCTTTCTTTGACTGCCTGACAACGATAATTTTGGAAGCATAGGTTTCTATGTCCCACCATTTTGGATATTTGCGGCCACTTTCACATCTTCTGTGAAGGCGGAATGACAAACGTTTTTTCTTCTCTTGCCTGTCTTGGGTCCACTGAATACCCATCTTAATTCTGTTAGAACGGCGAAAGTTTGAATTCTTGGTCCTATCCTTTAGTCAAATGGTCTCTGTAGCTCGTACGCATCTTGACCCAGCATGATGCCGACTGTCATCATATTGAAGGTTTTGTTTGGGAGAACGTTGAAGTGGTTGAAGCTCTGCTTTAGCTTATTGTTGTCGTAGTTTGTGGTTCCCAAGGAAATTGAGGCATTCACAAACACTTCTCGAACTATCTGAAAGAAGCTCGTAAATTCGTTACCTTGACTGATGGTTGTTGCGCTTACGTTGAATAACTGACTAAAGCTTTTGAATCATGCATTCGGATTGCCTATTGATATCGCAAAGTAATGAGTTGTGCCTCAACAATTAGGTAAGGCTGGCCAAAACTCCGTTCCTACAAAGCTCAAGCTTCAACAAACGGATCTCCGGAGTAGCCCATACTTGCTACAGCCGATCTCGTTTTGCCAGTCAACAATTTCTTCAATAGGCTCATTTTCTCTGAGTTGGGAATAGCACGGTTATGAACTGTTGCTACAAACAAATTCGACCATTCCGGCCACTAGAGTGGATTTCCGTCGAAAGAGTGGATTTCTGTCGAAAGACTTCTTTAGACAAAAATTCGAGTGAATTTTTGTCGAAAGAACTCCGGCCACTCGAGTGGATTTCTGTCGAAAAAAATTCTTCAACTTTGGTAGCTGACTACTGCTGCTTGGTACAACGCTCTCAAACCCGTTGGGTTAACGGTTGAGTTTGAAACGCTGAGGGTCTGGATTAAAGTAAGCTTTCTCGATCGAAACTGATTCGACAGTTATCGTGCTGTTCTTTGTATGATCAAAACTACAGTCTAAAAAGTTTGCAAATTTATCTGATTGGTCGAGCCAGCCGAAGACGTCCTTGCTTGTTGGACTTTTGCAATCAAAAGGCGATCGGCTTCTAATAAAAAGCGCGGCACCATCATCAGAACCAGGGTCTCTGGCATCAAGTGTTTCCTTTTCGTATTGAAGTCTGACTGCACCTTCTTCTTCCAAACGGTGCAATTCCATCTGAAGCTCCTTTTGCTTCATTTCATATTCAATTCTTCTCAACTTTGCTAGGCCAATCCTTGTTTTTGATCAGTTGGTAGTCTTCTTCATTTTTCAGCTCAATCTGCTTTGTGCAGTGGCTGATTTGGCTCTCGGGGTTGCTGTGACTACGTGCGCGAGTCACATTTTGTTCACTTTGACGCCGCAGTTTGACGCTTTTAAATCCTGTAGTTTTGTTTTTGGCAAAGTTGTCACCTCAACCTCGTTCGACTGTTCAACTTGAATTGCCTCGTTGGCCTTTTGTCTTGTTCAAGTTTAGGTAGCGGCTTGAATTCCAGTGTCCGGGTCGGTGGAGCAAATTTAACGGCTGCCTTCCTATCAAGCACAAAGAAATTTTTAAACCGACTCGTTCGTTATTAGCTGTTCTCAAGCTGTCGGGATACTAAGTTGTGCAATTTGCTTTTGTAACTTTATATTCGCTATTCTTTAAATTACCGTTGCATTAAACGTTGTTTTTTTAGTCCAAATAACTAATCGTTCAGCTTTAGTGAATAGCAAAACCGATTGCTGGAACTACTCAGTAAGTTCAAATTGACTAATCAAATAACTTTTCTGAGTTTTGGTTAATAACTCAATAAATCATATTGGGGCTATTCAAAACCAACAGTTTGTGTCCCTATAGGTTGTTCACTGTTTATGTTTAAAAACGAATCTAAGCGGGTACATCCGGTTTCAGAAAAGAACACAATTCACGGAGGAGAACCTGTCTTTTCCCGTAGCGGACTTGAGTTATTGGTCAAAACAGAGGTCTTTTGTTAATCTCTGGGGCTGAAGCCTTAGACGCGACCTAGTATCTACGTTTTTGGCTTAGAAAATTCTGTGAACTGAAACTCTGTCTTTCACCGCCTGTTACTTTCAACGAACTGATCATAAGTTGTTCTTTTGGTCAAAGAAAAGGTATTTTTGCCAGCCTAATGTTCAGATACCAGAGAATTGTTTATTTTCTTTTCTCTCAAGTTACTCAAACGTTCGAGACCAAATCGATAATAAGATAAATTACAAGTTTCACGTTAGCAAGACACAGTAGCTTACTGCTCAAGTGAGATTGAACGGTTAGGCAGACTGGATTTTCTTGTGCTATTAGTTTTCCTAGTTCTTTCAGAGCCAACCTGACTTCAACTAAAATTTCTGGAGTTCTGTTTAACCTGGGGCTCCCATTTTTCCTAAGTTTCCACAAAAACTGAACCTATGATCACAAAAAAGCTCAGACAGAATTACCTGTTTCTTCACATCAATCTGCGACACAAACTCGCTTACGTTTATTAAGCTATGAAATTTGTGGAATCAGACCTATGCGGAATGTCACGAGAATTAGTTCTTTCACTTTGCTTCTGTATAAGTGGCAACAGCTGTGATTTTTTTTAGAAAAGTCAAACTAACACTTTGTTGTTACCAGTTGCAAACCGTTTTTTTTGGTGTACAGTGGTTTTAGTGACCTTGTTTATGTGAAGATTTTAATACGGTAAGCCTGTTCGCACGTCTATGGTCTCCTTTTACCCATTTGCAGTTGTATTAATTTTACAAATGAAATATGTCGACATAAAACTTGCTTAAATAAAATTAATGTTAGAGGAAATTATTAATGATCGTTCTTCAAATTCCCCGTTACCCTATCTCACATACCTCTCAGCCTTACCCAATTCTACGTCCCATTCTTTACGTCCCCCAAACTCCTAAGCACTCACAAAATTACCCTCGTATAACCTTCCATTACCCCTATCTAATCTCTACACCCAGTAGCATTTTTGTAAATTCACTCTAATATGCTCTCGTGTAAAATCGCACAATTTTTTCTCGTGTAATGAAAAGTGACACAACTTTTTGTGTGAAAAATGAGTGTTGTGTGATTTCACGCTAAATATTTACACTATTATTCGTGCGACTGAGCGTATTTGGAAAACAGCAATATTAGGAATTTCGTGTATTCAATTTTTTTGTCTTTTTGTTTTTTTCGCTTCTTAGTTTAGCTGATAATTGCGAATAATAATTAAAACGGGTAAATCGGGCCCCCAGGGCTTGAATTCCAGTCAGAAAATTAATTGAGGAAAACTGATGTCTGACAGTTTTTTGGCGATATTCATCTGACTAATTCCTTTATATTACGGAACTAAACATAGCAGTTTAAAGGTCTTTATATAGCGTGGGGACAACAATGAGGCTGTTTTTGAGCTCATATTTGTTTTTTCTACAAACAAAAAGGTAGCATTGATTTAGTCCAGGTTACTACAAATAACCAAATAGGAGTTTATTATATGAAGATTATCTGTTCATGATTTAAACATCGAGTTCTTTCATTTCAAAAATTGACTTTTGTTTTTCAAACGTTAAACATTAACAATTACTCCTAAATTTTACAGATTGGTATATTATGGTAGTGTTCCAAATTAAAAAGTCATTATAGTCATTATTTTTCTGACACAATATTGGTTCATCCACTTGGCACAGTGTTTTCCTACAACCGGCCACAGAACTGTAAAATTTTTTTCGAAGTTGTAAGTTTCCATCTATGTTTGCTTAAATCTAAAGTGAATCAAATATATCGAACAGTGTACATTTTTGGCTGTCAAAGAAGTTTTAACTAAATTTGAAGTAAGTCAGTAATTTTTTCAACATCTAAGCGGTTCTTCTTTCCGATAACAATTCAGCGCATTTAGTTACAAAACCACAAAATTGAGGAACTTTTTATGGAATTTAATTGCAGACATTGGTAGTTTTAATCCCAATCACTGTAAAAATTAGTTGCAAGACTGTAGAAATTGAGTACCATACCGGTTTCTTCAATAACATGCAACTTAATCCCGCAATTTTGGAAAACTTTTTCTGAGGAATTCAGGTTACGATAAATCAAATCGGTCCGAACTATTATATATCAATTATTTTGTGATCTGCTCATGAATAACAGCCTAACTTGGTTTTAAAAATTAAATTAAGAGCAAATTTTTATGCTTAAGACTTGTTTGAGCTAAAACTTTCAGTCACAAGTTGATGGGTGCGGAAAGATTAAAGTCTTAAAACCGATGGCATCAATTCGTGATTGCAGAGGCTCCAAAGTGTGATTTTTCCATCATTAAAAATTGCTGCAGTTTGTATTTTTATATGTGCTGATATGAGAATCTACTGTTCTTTCACTTGAAGCAACCTGCGTTGATTTGAAATGGAGGAAGTTTCCGCAGTGCAACTGTCAGTTGCAAACATCGAGCAGATCAAGAAATATTAATTAGTGTCAGGCTACGTTGAAGAGCGCGTATTTGCCGCCCTGATTCTAGCTGTGGTGATCCTGCAGCCAAATTGAGTTTGGTTAATTATTGAGAACGCAAAAAGTTTTTTCTAATACGATGTTGGTCTAAGCGCACAATACTTTGTTTTAAAGTGGAGTTCGAGTGGCGATAATTTACGCATTCAAATGTTTGCTTTTGTATGCCAGGTTAACTATCTGTTCATTTCCAGCAGCTCTATTACTACAGAGGGATGTTGCCTGATTTCTGCAATTAAACGTAGCTGATTTCCACAAAGGCAAAATCAAATAATGCATTTCAGATTTGTCTTGGTGGTGTAATGTTTGAGCAGGTTTTTATCTCTGTTTTTTGCACTTTGTAAGATCTCAGTTAAACTATAGTACTAATTTTAATATTTTGATTTTGTCTTCAATTTTTACTGTGATTTTTACAAAATGTACGCCCATGAGAAGGTGTGTTTCATGTTAAATACCAGAGCAGGAGGTGAAAAAATCTTCAGATTATGCTTGACTTCCATGACTCTATGACATGGTATTTATCAATCAAATTCTTACAATAATTAACTATTGATTAGCAATATGGATAAGACTACTGATAAAAACGACAAATATTCTTCGCTTGCTAGCGAGACAAGCTTAGTGTGCCAACCAGCTGGTCTGAGTTCTCGAACTTGGGCATCATATAACCTAGTCTTTTGTTTTTCCTTGTTCCTGTTGGCTTCCTAGCTTAGTATACGTTGAACAAATGGAACCTCTTCCCGGGTCGAGGTTTTGACAAAAAAAATGTAAGATTAGCGGTGAATAGCGGTGAAAAAAACTTTTTTCACCGCAAAGCGCCCGCATCTTTTAGCGTTGAATGCGCTGAAAGCGGTGAATTTTTGTAAGAATTGCGTTGAATTTTGCGGTGAAAAATTTTTTTCACCGCATTCACCGGAATTCTTACAAAAAGAAACTGCCATACAAGGTTTTGAACCTCTACCTGATGCGTGTCACCAACTTCGTAACCCACTGCTCCATCTGTCACTAACTTCAATGATATTTCCTGTGAATATAAGATATGCGTTGAAATTAGCACGGTGAATAGTTGTAAGATTTGCGATTTTAGCGGTGAAAATTTTTTTCACCGCATTCTGCCGGTAGCGGTGAAAAAATTTTTTTCGCCACATTCTGCTTGTAGCGGTGAAATTTTTTTTCACCGCATCCTGCTTGTAGCGGTGAAAAATTTTCTTTCACCGCTTAAGCGCTGAAAAAAAATTCACCGCTTTAAAGTTTTTCTTCACCGCATTCATCGCATTGAATGCAAATCTTACACTTTTACTCAAATTCACCGCAAATCTTACATCTTTTAGCGATTTTTAGCGGTGACACCTCGACCCGGGTTGTCAAGCTGCGTGAAGCTTATCCGATACAAAATTTATATTAAGTTATTCTGTCTCAACCTTTTAAGAGAGTTTTGTGCAACGTTCCATTTACTAGTGTATCATTTTTTGGCATAAATCAGCATAACTTCATCTTGATTGTTATGATTCAGGAAGCAGTCCTCTACAATTTCAATTGCTGTGACAAACTGACTCCAGCAAAACGAATTGAAATTGATGAGAGAGCAACACAAGTAGTCTTTCAACTGAACATTAAGGGACCGTACAAAGACCGGCTTATTATTCTCAATTTTCCCCAATGTTCGGTACTCGGAAAGCGAAAATTATTTGTGGAAATTGAAATCCGTTCTGCAGAAAACGAAACATTTCTCGTGAATCGTTGTGTAAAAAAAGAAAAAGATTTCGTCCCTGTTAGCATGAGATTCATATCTCCGATCGTACACATTTCACAGCAGAAACCCACCCCTTTCCTGCGACCAGTCAAAATAACATTGCCCTGCGTGGAGAAAAATCTCTCAACCTACTCAGATATCACTCCACAGAATGATGAAACACTGTTTGTGGGAAGAAACAGTTGTATTCTAGAATGCTTCACCTTTTCAGGAAAGGCCATAATAGCGAACAAACAACGAAAAATAGTAAGTAAATGCGTTGACGTTCTAGTTATAGGATAATATAAATTTTACAGTAAACAAACGACGATGAAAAAACCAACACCCGGGTCGAAGTGTCACCGCTAAACATCGCTAAAAGATTTAAGATTTGCGGTGAACTTGAATAAATGTGAAAATTTGCGCTCAATGCAATGAATGCGGTGAAAACATATTGCAGTGAAAACATGAATGCGTTGAAAACAAAATTCACCGCTAAAAATCGCTTAAGCGGTGAAAAAATTTTTTTACCGCTACCAGCAGAATGCGGTGAAAAAAAAAATTCAGCGCTACCAGGATGCGATGAAAAAAATTTTCACCGCTCAAATTGCAAATCTTACAAATATTCACCGCTAAATTCAACGCTTATCTTGAATTCACAGGAAATATCATTGCAGTAAGTGACAGATGGCGGAGTGGAATAAAAATTTGTTGACATGTAGGAGGTGAGAGGTTCGTACCCGTGTATGGCAGCTTCTTTTTTGTAAGAAATCCGGTGAATGCGGTGAAAAAATTTTTTTTACCGCTAAAAACAGCAAATCTTACAAAAATTCACCGCATTCAAGGCTAAAAGATGCGGGCGCTTTTCACCGCTAATCACCGCTAATCTTACATTATTTTTGACCAAACTTCGACCCGGGTACGCACATCATAAGATGAAGTCCTCGACCAAAAACAGATATAGGCCAGACGGAGTTGGGTAGCCGACAAGAGGGTTCAGACCAATCAGACCCACATTCAAGTATAAGCAAGATCGAACAGACTTTGATCGCCCTGGGCCAGACTGAACCGACCCAAGACCGAGCCTGGGCCAGACCGAACAAACCCAAGGCCGACCATAGGCCAGAGAGAGCAGACTCAAGACCAACCCTTGACCAGACCGAACAGACCCAAGACGAGGGGCAGACCAAACAGACCCAAAGCCGACCCTGGGCCAGACTGAACAGACTTTGGTTACACTGAGACAGCCCGTCTTAAACATGTAGAATTGGACTGAGAGAATTTTATTTTATTTTATGCGTTTCAAAATTTAGGCACAAAAAATAACGTTTGACTGTCTCCACTATGTTGACTGTCTTTAAAAAAAACATCCAATCAAAGAAATTCAGTGTATATTTAATTGTCTATCTGTATGTTGCTTATTGATCAAGAACGACTGCCGCTTACAATAATGGTCATTTCAGGGGCCAAACATTTTTTTTTGCTGAGGATAGGCTACAGTTTTGAGCTGGTCCTCTGGGTTTTGATCCAAATAGTCTGTTTGACGCTGATTAGAACACACTTCTGTAATATTAACTCTCCAAAGAAGTTACCCGAGCGAAATTGTTTGTGGAGTCACACCAAAATTTTGGGAAATCCCTAGACCGAACAGACTGACAATTGGGTAGGAGAACAGACAGACTGACGTTGAGTATGGACGGACACAACAACTGCACCAAAGACCGGGCGTGGGCCAGACCGAATATTCCCAATTCAGGTATGGGCCAGACAGAACATACCGACACGGTTATAAACCGGTCCAAGCAGACTCAATTTAGGTATAGACCAGACAGAAAATACCTCCGGCGACGACGGGTTATAGGCCAGATTGAACAGACCCAATTGAGGTCTGGGCCAGACAGAGCAGACCGACGACGGGGTATGAAACAGACTGAACAGACTCACTTCAGGTATGGGCCAGAGAGAACTGGCCAAAATCATATATGAACCAGACCGAAAAGATGAAATTCAGGTGTGGGCCAGACGGAGCAGCGCAACCCAAAATTTGTCCAGACTGTGAACTCGGTCGTACAGTCGTGGTCCAAGGACTTCATCCTGAGATAGCATATTTTCTGTAAATCCTGTATGACATGATAATTGAAGTTTTTTCAATTTAGCAGACCGAACCAATTCGAATAATGCATTTGCTTTCAGCAGATTTTAATGACAAACTCAAACATTGATCAAGAACGAATGCTGCTTACAATAATGGTCATTTCAGGGGCCAAATTTTTTTTTGTTGCTGAGGATAGGCTACAGTATTGAGCTGGTCCTCTGGGTTTTGATCCAAATAGTCTGTTTGACGCTGATTAGAACACACTTCTGTAAAATTAACTCTCCAAAGAAGTTACCCGAGCGAAATTGTTTGTGGAGTCATACCAAAATTTTGGGAATTCCCTAGACCGAACAGACTGACAATTGGGTAGGAGAACAGACAGACTGACGATGAGTATGGACGGACACACCAACTGCACCAAAGACCGGGCGTGGGCCAGGCCGAATATTCCCAATTCAGGTAACACACCGACACGGTTATAATCCGAACCGAGCAGACTCAATTTAGGTATGGACCATACAGAACATACCTCCGGCGACGACGGGCTATGGGCCAGATTGAACAGACCCAATTCAGGTCTGGGCCAGACAGAACAGACCGACGACTGGGTATGAAACAGACTGAACAGACTCACTTCAGGTATGGGCCAGAGAGAACTGGCCAAATTCATATATGAACCAGACCGAAAAGATGAAATTTAGTTGTGGGCCAGCCGGAGCAGCGCGACCCAAAATTTGTCCAGACTGTGAACTCGGTCGTACAGTCGTGGTCCGAGGACTTCATCCTGAGATAGCATATTTTCTGTAAATCCCGTATGAGATGATAATTGAAGTTTTTTCAATTTAGCAGACCGAACCGATTCGAATAATGCATTTGCTTTCAGCAGATTTTAATGACAAACTCAAATTTTGATCAAGAACGACTGCTGCTTAAAATAATGGTCATTTCAGGGGCCAAATATTTTTTTGTTGCTGAGAATAGGCTACAGTATTGAGCTGGTCCTCTGGGCTTTGATCCAAATAGTTTGTTTGACGCTGATTAGAACACACTTTTCTAATATTAACTCTCCAAAGAAGTTACCCGAGCGAAATTGTTTGTGGAATCACACCAAAATTTTGGGGATTCCATAGACCGAACAGACTGACAATTGGGTATGAGAACAGACAGACTGACGATGAGTATGGACGGACACACCAACTGCACCAAAGACCGGGCGTGGGACAGACCGAATCTTCCCAATTCAGGTATGGGCCAGACAGAACATACCGACACGGTTATAAACTGGTCCAAGCAGACTCAATTTAGGTATGGACCAGACAGAAAATACCTCCGGCGACGACGGGTTATGGGCCAGATTGAACAGACTCAATTCTGGTCTGGGCCAGACAGAACAGACCGACGACTGGGTATGAAACAGACCGAACAGACTCACTTCAGGTATGGGCCAGAGAGAACTGGCCAATTTCATATATGAACCAGACCGAAAAGATGAAATTTAGGTGTGGGCCAGCCAGAGCAGCGCGACCCAAAATTTGTCCAGACTGTGAACTCGGTCGTACAGTCGTGGTCCGAGGACTTCATCCTGAGATAGCATATTTTCTGTAAATCCTGTATGACATGATAATTGAAGTTTTTTTCAATTTAGCAGACCGAACCGATTCGAATAATGCATTTGCTTTCAGCAGATTTTAATGACAAACTCAAATATTTGGAGTCCATAAAAGCAGAAACGACGTATTAAAAGAGTTGCATTGGGTTTGGAAAAAAGTGATTCCAAAACACTATGTGTTAATTAAATTTCCTATATAAAATTGTCGAAACAAGTAGAATTCGAAAATCCAATCGGAGAGGGTCTGCGAGTCCCCGCATGAAATTCCTACACATATTTTTAAAATTAAAGCCTAAACAAATAATGGATTTTGAAACCATGAACACATAGCCACAAAATAACCGTATTTCGCGTTGGTCGTCAGGAAGCTTGCTTTTTTATAATATCAGTTTGGCAGTTAATAAGTTTTATAACAAATCAAGAATTCACAATTTTTTGATTTTTTTGTCTCGAAGAAACTCCAATCTAACTGCCAACTTGATTGCAATATCATCCATTATAGCAACCAATTACCACAGCATGGTTCGAAAATAGTTGTTGCGTAAACTCAGCTTAGATATTCCTTAAATCTCGACTAAAAAAGAGCGTACAATATTACGTAAAACTTTAATAACAGCCGAATTAATTCTATTAAATTTGTTTCAGCTGACCATTGATTATCTGTTTGCTAATTAGTTTAATCCAAACAGTTTTACTTGAAGCTACAACTTATTTTTTCCTTTTGGCCAAAATATATATTTTTTTGAAAGTAAAGAAACAATATATATTATTATATTACCTGCTGTCTATCGAAACCAACGGGCGTTCAGAATTTCATTTGATAGCAAGACTATACGAGATTTTTTTTTCTCAAAACATAGAATCCAAAACAACGCTCTCAACATTTTTTTATCAAAAAAAGATATTTTAGACTAAAGGTCTCTTCAACAACCCACTGCGCCGAAATGAAAACACCGAAAATGTGTTATTTGTAAATCAAACCACTAAGAAGATCAATCAGGTCACAATAAGGCAGTCTTCTTAGAGCAGGAAAAACAAGCTTTTAGAGAAAATTGATTTTTGAAGGTTGTAATAGCTTCATTAAGATGAAAATTTTTTCTTGAAATTTTTTTTCAATGTAAACAACTGTTACATTTGCAACCTCCAGTTTCCAATTTCGTATTTGGCCTTAAATTCAAAGTTAATAAATTAGCATTAGCAAGAAAGCCTACTAATTGTTAAGAAAGAAACACTTCATTCATATATATTGCACTAAAATTAAGGAATATATAATCTCATTTTTCGCAGAACGTCGTTATTGCTGTTGACATGTCCCACTCCCGTTTTCTGTTTACCAGAAATGGAGTTTTACATGGTAAATTGTCTGCCTTGAAGACAATTTTAGTCGACAAAATGTTCGCCATTTTCTTTGATTTTATATCAATCGACGCAAAATCATCACAAGCTAACTATATCTAAATTCCGAAAACTGAAAAGCCTACTTACAACGAAAATACACAAAATTTCTTAGCAGTTTTCCGTAAGCAGCAGTTTGTCAAGTCCCACGTAACATCTATTCAACTTGATTGCCTCCATAAATTCGACCAAAAATTTGCTTTCTGAATTTACCAACTTTATGAGCAAGCTGAATAGATTTCAAGCGGGAGTCAACTTAATACTGCGTATAGAAAACTGACGGAATTCTCTCCGGATTATCTTTTGTCAGTTGACTTCCCTAATCGAGTTTACGCGCCTATCTTGTGAGATCTTGCAAGAATCTTGCAAAAAACGCTTATCTTGTAAGATCTTGCAACTAGACGCTTATCCTGTAAGACATCTTGTAAGATCTTACAAGATAAGCGCGTGTAAGCCTTCTTGTGAAACTTGGCTATCTGTCAAAGTGTCATGCAAGGTCTTACAAGGTAAGCGTTTTCTGAACAGCTAAATAATTTGAAGGGTGCTCAAAGAAATGGAATAAAAAGTCACTCAAAATTTTTGCTTTGATTGTTTAACTAAAAGTTGTGAATTAACAGGTAAATTTAGGTTGAAATTTATGGTCTCAACGAGAATTAATAGTTCTTTACCAAGGTGCTAATAGCCGTGACCAAATTTGGTTGTTTTACTATTTGAAACATAGAATTTTCATGCTATAATTGTAGTAATAATGTCTAAGCAGTAAGCGCCAACAGCTGATTAATGGTTCGAAAAGACTTAAAATGTGCTAAAATGCTTGCTTACTGTCCCTTTTTGCAAGCTTCTACTCCTTGCCCATCCTCCCCTTAAACGATGTTGATTTACGTTTTTACTCTATATCTCGCATGGAATCATTAAATTAATTTTCAGAGGCCTCGCAAATTAGAATCATTTCTGTTGCAACCTTTTTTAATCGGTTTTTCTCGTGTTTATGGTTTCTTGACTAGAATTTCGTCAAGTCTGTTACACTCTCTGCAAAGATTTTAATAGGCAACAAAATTACCAATGGACAGAATAAGTCCAGAATTAGGTTAGAAACTGCCATTGGAATTTAAGACATCCAGTTTTGTTTCTCTGATTTCTTCTCTTATTACAAGTGACCTGATAAGATTAAGGCCAGTAAAAATCCAGAAATTAGATAACTTGACTCAGTTTCGAATCGCCCTGGAACCATACTCCAGGTTGATTATTAAAACAAATATATGCAAAAAAATTTTAAGAATCAGGATGATTTTCAAAAGGTAAAATTGTCACAAGTAAACAAATATAATTGCATAGCATTCAGTTGCGAGACGGAAGCAATTCTTTTTTCTTTAGACAAAGTTATTCAGAAGATTCATTGGTCGAGCAAAATACGGAGCCAAAGTTTTGACTATTAGCGTTGATCAAAAAAATCTTCCAGTCTTTTTTACAATCAACTTATTTTGAGTGTGATATTGGTAATATTGGCAAAATGCTCGGTTTTTATTTGTCTAATATCATTCAAATGTTACACGCACAGCAATTAATCAATAAAATCTGTTCATTTCAGTTTATTCGACGACAATTAAGAAACAATTGCCAATTGTATCATTACAATGAAGCGAGATGCTATTGAAATTACCACCATAAACAAGCAAGGCCATCAAATAACAAGTAATTGAAGTTTAAAACTCAATTAAAGGTTAATGTAGAAAAAATTTAACCGGACAAGAACTGACCGATAATTGAATAGCAATCCATACGATAATAAGTTTTTTTTGGTTTTTTAAGAACAGACTGATCAAAAAATGGCGTGTTTTTTATCTACTGTTAATCTTCAACTGTTCTGTCTAATGAGTAAAAAATCACTGAAAACGTTGGAATTGAAGTTTGAAATTTTGGGTTTTTCGAAAAAAAAATTGAGACAGAAACCATATAGGGTTAAAAAACGCCATTAAACCAAACGAACCAATTGACTTTTTTAAATCAAAAAATTATAGCATCTTAAACCTGCAATATAGAAAAAAATATGTCCTTAAAGATAAAAAATTTTGTAATATTTAGAAGCAGATAATATACTCGATAATGGAAAGATGACCTGGGGAAAGTTTTGTTCTCTAAATCTAAAGAGTTATGAGTAAAAAACTATTTTTTCAAAAACATTTTTTTGAAACCCACTTTAATCGGGGGAAGAACTATATACTCAAATGGATTTTTCTATTCAGTCAATTTTGGCTGATCGATATATTCATCGTACAGGGTTGTGAGTTGTATCATTAGAAAGCCCGTCCAGCGTAGAATATATAACTAAGAAGATTTTTTTTAATTTCGTTTTTTTTCCACGTAGTTTTTGAGGTTTAATTTCTTAATTTTTTGCCAATTTTCTTTAAAAAAATGCTTAAAATTTGTAAAGATAGTGTTCTTTGTTTTGCTTATAAATTTAGAAGAGTGTTAATGCACTGTTTGCGTCAACTCTTTATTTAAGCTTGCCTGATTAACACATCTAGACTGCTGATGCAATCTTCGTTTATTCCAGAGAAGACTAGATAGACTTCTGCATCATTTGAGAGTGTTCTCGAAACAAAAATTTGTTGGTATTTTGCTAATTTAACTCGATTATTATGCACAATGCCTCATTTTTTTGATAAATACACTTTTTTTTAAAATTATACGTATCCATATTATTCGGAATAACCATTTGTTCCTAATGGACAAACGGCATTAACAAGGCTAGTTTTGGTCTAACCGATGTTTTTTGAAACCCAAAAATGTCTTTCTTAAAGTGGTTTTGCATTTTTTACGTTAAATACAGAAAAACTTAGTAACAACAGACCCAATTTTTCCCTAAGTAGAATCAAAGAAACCTATCTAGTTACTTAGTGGAAGCTTATGGTTGTTATGACTTTAAAAAACACATCCTTTCAAACGAAACAATGGGTTATTGAGCTTTACAACAATATCTTTAATTGGTCAAATTGTAGTTTATGATCACCAACGACAAGTCGCACTTGCAAATAAATCTCAAATAATGGTCACCAACGACATGTAAATAATTCTCATTATTTACATGTCGCCTTGCACAATATTGATGCCGAAGAAAGTCACAATTGAACATGTCTAATGTATTTAGGGCATTGCTCTCTATTTTAAGGGCTTCGATACCAGTTTCAAGAAAAATAATTAAACCTTTGGTTTTCGTCCTTATTTGTTGTCCTTTTTGTTCGATAAATTCTGAAAACTGCAGTTCTTAGTGACTTTCTATGGATGAATAAAGGAAACAGTTCACTGGTTTCTTTGCTACCTGATACCTAGTATCAAAAATGAATCACATTTCCAGTTTTATTGGCGTTGAATAAGATCGTAATTGAAAAACATGTAATGTTTTTTGTGATTTGCGTTTTGTTTTAACGTCTTCGATACCGGCGTTTTTGCTAAATTTTAATTTTATCATTTTTCTTTTTTCTATTTAACTTTTGTCTATTTATCGGTTTTTTTTGTACACGTGTGAATTATTTTGAAAATGAAAGATCTCAATGGCTTTCTTTTGAGAATTAAAAGGAAATATTTAGTGATTTCAAATGATATCTAATGTTCGTTTGTCTGTGTTAAGTGTTTTCAAAAACTCCAATGTGTTTTTCAACCTCTCCCTTCTTCTTTTTTACTACTTGTTAGCTATTCCCATTATTCAGAGGGCAAATAACTCAATATTGGTGTTCAAATAAAGTATAATTGATTAGAACTGGTTTATCATGGAATAGAATGTGATTTGACGCCTTCGACACCGTTTTCTTGCAAAACTTTTTGGAATTTTGTCTTTCGGCTGAATTTTTCGTTTGTTTGACTAATGACAAGTCTCAAAGTCTTCATGTTGAGGTATATTTGAACATAAACCTATTTAAAGGTTTCAATGGATAGCCAAAGTTTTTTTGACTTTGATATTAATTGTTTTCAAAAATTACAAAAATAATTTTTAACGTTGCCATTTTGTTCTTTGTTGGTCTAGTTGTTACCTAGTCTCACAATTAAGAGGTCACATATAGCATTATTGTTTTTCAGACAAATCTTAATTGTTTTTTTAAAAATAGATAAAGGTTTTATCTGCTTCGACAACCATTTCTCTCAAAATTCAATTGAAATTTGTTTTTGTATTTGTCGTTTATTTTTTTTGGGCGTGTAAAGAAAACTTGATATTGACGAGTCTTAATGTCTTTGCACGGAGGTATGAATGAACATGAACCAATATAAATGTTTTAGTCAATATCTAATGGTTTTAATTATTCAAAAGTAGTTTTTCTTAAAAAAACGAACGTATATTGTTAACTTGACCGTTTTTGTTCTGATTTGTCTACTTGTTACCGATTCTCATTAAAGATTGGTACCGTGTTGTTCTATAGTCAAGTACAAAAAAAATTGTGAAGTTCAGATTTTATTTAACGTTATTGTAACTTTGTTATTACTTTTTTTTCAAAATTATAGAGATTGAAGTCTGGATGTAAATGTTTGGTGTCGTAATTTGGTTTTTTCATTGTCAGGCCTTGTAATCTTAATAACGAAAAGTGTCATCGGCCCACTAATGTATTGTTCACTTTACTAAGTGATTTGAGTTTAAAGTATCATTTTCATCCCTACGCCAATTATTTCTGAACAATATTTGAATTTTTGAACTTTTTCTACCTGTTCATCATTTAGTAGACAATCGAGCCAAAATTGTGCTTAAGCGGGGTTGGAACAATATGTGCGAACGCCTCGTTGTTTTTAGGTCTCATGTAAAGGTACTTTAAAACAGAGCCAGCAGATTGCCGGAAAATAGCCGTGGTAGACGCCTGTGGCCTTCCATGAATTGAAACAACTAAAAAATAAGATAGACAGATTGACCACCAGCCCTTTAATAGACCACTAGACTCTTTGGTTAGATTCGGACTGTCATTTTTGTGAGAGATATGCGCTCTATAGGGACAAACCCTAATGGAGCTTTTTCAAAAGTAATGAACGATATTTTTTCTGAGATATTATTCTTTTATAATTTTTTCTGAGAACAAATGACATTGCTCACAAAAATTTAGCAGCAAAGCAGCAGAAATCACTGAAACTGAAAAAAAGAATGGTCGCAAGAATCTTCGATGGGGACGATGAATTAAAAAACCACGATGTCCACAAAAAAAGCCGCTAATGCATCGCGGCTATTATTCAATTAATTGTCATATATTTCTCCTAGTGCAACACATCTCAAAAATCTATTGCTGGTTGATTTGAATGCGTGTTTTGTGCACTTCAATCACCATAAAACTGATTTTGTTTCGCCACGTCAAAAGAGAGCTTTTTGTAAAAGTATTTTAAATATACCTTCCCATTTTTATAAATCAAAGTAAGTAATGTGAATCAAATATGATTTGAATTTGAGCTTTTTGACGGATTGCAAAAAAATCATTGATCAACAATCCGGGAAAACTGATACACCAGATTATTTGTCGGCAAGTTGCAGGACAAAGAGTCAAAGATCTAGCATATGACGATAGTGTCAGTATTTTTTGAGTTCTTTTGACAAATTAGAGAGTTTTTGCATAAAATTTTTTTCTGATTTTGTTGAAGTTTCGGATGAAAAAGATACGTATTCTAAAAATTAATCGTGTTTTTCTCTTGCCTTTTGTGTTAACCTCCCGGGTCGAGGTTTGGCGGTGAATTTTCGTAAGAAAAGCAGTGAAATGCGGTGAAAAAATTTTAACGGCGTATTTCTTTCATCTTTTTGTGGTGAATGCGGTGAATCGCGTTGAATTATTTATTTTCACCGCGTTCTCGGTAATCTTACAAAAAACAAAATTTCATTCACGGGTTCGAACTTTCTACCTCCTGCGTGTCTCGCACTTCTTATTGCACCGCGCCAACTGTCAATAACTGCTTTGAAACTTCCTGTGAATTTGAGTAAACGTTGGAAAACAAATGCGGTGAACTTTTGTAAGAAATGCGGTGAATTTCGCGGTGAATTTTTGTAAGCAATGCGGTGAAATGCGGTGAATTATTTTTTTCCATCGCGTTCACCGCATTCACTGCATTTCTTACATTATTTTCCCACAAAATTTGATGCTGTGAATTTTTGTAAGAAATGCGGTGAATTCGCGGTGAGTTCTTTTAAGAAATGCGGTGAAATGCGTTGAAATATTTTTTTCACCGCATTCACCGCAATCACCGCATTTCTTACAAAAATTCGTCGCATTCACTGCATTTCTTACACAATTCACCCAAAAATCTCGAGCCGGGAAGGTCCTGGTTAGATAATAGCGTAACTATAGCGTGATATGAGCTTAATACGATTTGTATAGTCGTGTTTGTCTATTTTAGCTGGCGAGTGCTTTTGGCATTGACCGGAAACACCTGTTTGACCAAAGGAGCGCGTATCTTCTCCTGAGTCAGAATGAGACTCCAGTCTCACCAAATAAATTCCAATTGACTTTTGAATGTCGGCCGTTTCGAGACCCAACCGAACATGACAGGTTCCGCTGGAAGGAAAATTTGTTCTATCATCCTGTAGTTCGAAACAAAAAAGATACCCAGATGACCAGGGATATAACCTTCAAAGTGAAAAGTTAGTAACATTGTTCAGGGAGTCACATGCGCTTTGTAAATCTGTGTTTGCTCATTAAAATAGCTTCTGTTAAGCAGAATTCAACATATATTTTAAACTCTTCAATTTGTCCAGGCATCCCTAACTGCTCATTCTGAGTCTTCGCTTCTCGGAGTTTCTTTTTGTCTTATTTGCTCGTTTTCAAAATCCAATCTAAAGCAAGGCAGCTAAGTGTTACGTATTCATTATTTTGATTGTGGATTCGCACGCACAAGTCCAGATCCAGACTTATGGAAAGAACCAAATAGTGTAGCAGGTTTGGTCAACATTGACCAAAATAACACAGTCAAAATTCATAGTTAAAGTACAGCAAAATTCTTTTCATGAGTCGAGTAAAACTCTTTTCATAAGTCTTCTTTATTGCCAATTTAGAAAAAAACCATTATTTTTCCGTTTGCTGCCGCACATACTCAAGCAGCAACGCAGCCAGTCCAAAAAATTCGCCAAAGCAATCCAAATTGAAACACAGTTGGAGATCTTATAAAATTTGCAATTCCTAAGATAATGCAGCCATCGCAGCTGGACTATATTAACACGACATTACTTCGTTGACTGAAACTTGGTAGTTTAATTGCTTTCTTTAGTTAGCTTTTTCCCATTAGCCATGATGAAAACGTGTCGTTATTCTGTTGTTTTCCCTTTCAAAGCAAAAAACTTTCATTTTTAATGCATATAACTGAAAGATCAGTTGTTCTTCGCAACCACAAATGATGAGGGAGCATACATGTTCGTACAATTTTTGAGGCAAAATACCTGACACATGAAAAGACTTTTTCTCGGGCAAATTATTTGATAATAGATTTGACCTAGTCAATAACGCATAAAAACATTTCTTCTGGACTTTTGATTTGACTTTTGCTCAATGCAAATTTTGCTCCTCAAATGTTTTGTTCGAGAAAAAAGTCCAGTTGAAATTTGGTTCAAGCAAATATCCAGATTGAAAAAAAATTTGGTCAAGCAAAGGTTCAGGTGACTGATAAAGACAAGCCAAGTCCTTTTCACAGTTTTTTTGTGTCCAGCACGGGGTAATCATACCCATTTTTGGTATATATATATATATATATATATATATATATATACATATATATATATATATATATATATATATATATATATATATTTATATATATATAATATATAAGATTTCACTATGATGCTATTTTCTTGCCCTCAATTTATGATGCTATCAAACAGAACGGACTATTACGGATCACACACTTCGGGATCCCTCTATGTAGGCTGATCTATCTGATAAAAGGAATAAACAAGTCGAAGGCAAATATATATGCCCAAGACCTGTTCGCGCTAATGAGTGTCAACTAAAATTCAAATGAGGGCTGGAAGGGTAAAATAATTAAAAAGATTGTGTAAATATACAAGCTTTCCCAGAGTAGGAATTAATAGAGTTGAGCTGTTTGCTGTTGATGTTGTTGTAGCGTTGGTGATTCTTTAATTTGTGCGCTCGAAAAGTTAATAAATTATCTGTAAAAATTTTGGATTTTTTTCTGTTTTTGAATATTCAGATTTAGCTGAGGAAAAACAAAACAGTTGTTTGCTGCTGATTCTGGGCTTTCTTATCTCTCACTAATTTAATTCTCTCCCATTCGTCTGAGGAAACTTATAAAATCTTCTCAGCTCAGTTTGAGCCAATAGGGAGCGAATCACAAAATCAAGTTCATAGTGAGGTGCTTCCTAAATTTCCTATTGGCCGAGAAAGGCAAGAGATTTAACTCTTTTTTATCTCACGGAAGAATTCTTGAAACTCCAAAAATTAATAGAAATCTAAAGACTGAGAGCGCCAAATGTTTATCACGTAGGCGCCTGTTTTCTGCTTTTCCCCTCTTCAAAAACCGCAGCAATTATGGTTTTATTGGGGGCCTTTTATGAGAATCTGTTGTCTTTTCCCCTGAAGCAATCTGCTTCATCTTTATTGAACTTGGAGGAGAAGATCTGCATTGAGACTGTCAAAAGCAGAATTAATTTAAATCAAAAGTAAGTGCGGTGAAACAGGCCGCCTACGCTCAACAACGCACTTTTTCTACCCTGGATATAGGCGAGGAGATCCAGGCCTAAAGTTGTGTTAATTTAAATAAATCGAATAAAGTTTTTTAAATACTTGTGTAGTAGTAGCCTTAACAAGCATTAATTTGTTTATCACGCAGTGAAAGAATGGTTAATTAACGCCTAAATACGTTCGCTCTAATGCGGGATGCAGTGTGAGTCAGTTTGTTTGGTGGGTTTGTGTTGTTACGGATTGGAGTTGAACTTGTGTGGAAGAATCATGCAATGCTGAAGGAAAGGCTGCCCATATATATGAGATAAACCGCAAAAAGCGATGAGGATGGTTGATGTATATAGGTTGATGTATATAAAGTTAATCGCAAAGGGCGATAAAGAAGTTGAGATGAAAAAGAAATCGCAAAAGGCGATAGAAATTGACTCGTATAAAAGCAATCGCAAGATGCGATAGAGGTGTATTATAAATTGATCGCAAAGGCGACATGTTGCAGCATTAAGGAAAAATCAATCGTAGTTCGGAATTTCTTCTTGGACCAAAAGTTTCCTGGTGAGTTCATTCATATACTCATTGAACGAATTACTATCAATTCAAGACTGAGTGTTTGTTCTTCATCTTTCAGAGTAATGACTTCGTGGATGTCTTGTTTTTCCGTATCGGAGTTTTTGGCAATTCCTGTTGGGCGGTCAATCGTTTAATTAATCGTTTTTGTTTTCCACTCTTCTTTTTGTTCTTTTCTAATTTGAACGTTAATTCTTTGATTTTCTCGACAAATTTCTTTTTTTCAATGCCTAACTTTTTATTGGCTGATGTGACCTTGAGATGTTTCCGAGCAAATGCTTTACTGATCTGCCTCAGGTTGCTGTTGTCAGTTTTTCTGCATCTGTTTGGTCAAAACGTACTGGCGTCTCCTGTAATCGTCCAATTTTTTCTTTTTCTTCCATTGTTTTCCATTTTAGAGTTTTTAAACTTCATTTGTAGTTCCTGTAGTTCTGTTGCTTTGATATATAACGGTTGCCTGAACTTGGTGTTTCCCGAAATTAGTGACTTTTTCGTTATTTCCCCGTGGTGGTCTTCAGCTGATGAAAATGTGGTTATGGCATCATAGGGCACGTCTGCGTAGGTTTTCCAGTTGATAATTTCTGATATTGTATGTTTTTGAAGTTTCGTCCTGATTTTTGGTTCTCCATGTATTTAGGTCGCTGTGTAAGGAGAATTCTGGTACAATGGGCAATTCGCTTGTTTTCATAAAAATATGGTCATCTGTGTTGAAATTTTGGACCTTAATTTTGTTTGAGACGACGAATTTATTAAAATTGGTCTTCAGTGCATATTTCAAGTTGGTGACAAAGTTGGTTTTCTGAGTTCAATTGCACTTATCCAATTTTCTGTATATTTAGGCGATACTTGGTCATTTTTTGTCAGCGTCGGTTAGCAGGTCGCCGATGTTTGACAGTAGAGGCTGCCCAAATATATGAGATAAACCACAAAAAGCGATGAGGATGGTTGATGTATATAGGTTGATGTATATAAAGTCAAATCGCAAACGGCAATAAAGAAACTGAGATGAAAAAAATACGGGCTCAAATGCGATGAATGTGTCAAGCGTGCGGCGATAGGATTGAAAGGATGGGCTGCGACTGATTGTGCTGGTTGTTGTTGAGATGACTGATTGTGATTTGAGATATCTACACTGCGAACTGATTGTTTGCTAGTCATGGTGATTTGTTGGTAGGGGAGTGTTTTTCTTTTGCTAAATGCAATTTTTATTTATTTTTTAAGGAGAGGGGGTAATAATTTTTTTTAATATTTATGCCAGGCGGGCAGCCCTGCACAAGTTCATCTTTCTCCGCTGCCCGGAGACGCGAGTCTTGTGGAGTTTGTCACACTAACACTGCCGCAACGAACCGTGCAGCTGGAGAGATAACTTCTCTGTGCTGAAAGAAAGAAAATTTTTGGGATCTTTTGTCGGAAATTTGGATTATCGTGTTAGGGTTCCACCGAAGATGAAAGCCCATAAGATAAATTTTATTTCCTTTTCAAGGAGGGAAAAAAGTAGTTGAAAAATGGCACATAAGATAAAAGTTGTTTGGGAAATAGCCATGAAAGAGGTGAGTGAATGGAGGAAAATTTGTCAACACATCCTTACTTCAGGGGCAAGCGAAGACAGGCTGGAGAAAGGTGAGGTATCCCTTTACGGATGAGAAGGTGAAAGAAGAAAATGTCATTTCGACTCGAGTTGTTCTGGTTTACTGAACAACGTCGTCTAATTGGGCATTTTTTCCGCTTGTTTATGCATACTCGACAGAATCGATGTGCGTCATATTGTGAAAAATGTGGATAATTTGTCATTCCTAATTCTGTTTTCATTTTTTTGCATCTGAAGTAGGATGTTATCAGGACTGGGAGACAAGATCGCCGACAGATGGGACACTTGGGACGTTTGGATTTCTTTTATAAAGGGCCTTTCTGCAACGAACACATTCATAATGAGGATTTTTCTTTTGAAATTGTTCATGTAGTTTTTCCACAAAGACGGTTTTGCGTAAACATATTGGCAAATAATGTCCTTATGGTGGTAGATCCAGCAAAGTGGTCGAGAAAGGGTTGTGAGAGACCCATTGAATAACTGTTTTTCCTGAAATGAGACAATAACAGGAAAAACTTCGAGGAACTGCAGTGGGACAAGATTAATGAGAAACAATTTGACAAAAAAAGTAAATAAGATAAGTGTAAAAATTTAGTTAAATAGGTCTAGTTTTGTCATCTTCCGTATCTTGAAATAAATTGGCCAACTGCAGAAGAGAGATAATGGTTAATAAAATACTGCCAATTTGCTTAGCAGAACGAAAAAAAAAGACTGAGCAAAATGATTGGATGCATTTTGTCATACCCATGAGCAACGTAGGACAAGCATGAAGAAGTTGACCTGTTCTTGGTAAAAACTGAAGTGAGTCAGGGAGATCGAGTGGGTTAACAGAAAATCAAACTGGAAGGGAATTAAAATTTGGTAAGTTTTCGGACTCATTTTAGCTTATGCGAATGTTTTCTTCGCAAAGGGGGCAAAAAATATAATATTTTACGCAGAATTTACAGAAGTTAACGGGTTAATGATTATTGTGGTGAAACGTTTTTGCAACGGAATATTGAAGACTTGTTTGTTGGCGAACATCACATTGAAACCAGTTAAAGATTGAGAAGATGTCACTAAATTTAGTGCATATAGGGCAAAAGTTATAGCCCATATTTCTTATAACATTTTGATAACAGAGCAGACACATCACGTGGGGCAACTCATTCGGGAGGCTCATGTCTTAAAAACAATCGTTTCGCGTTTGCAGCATTGACAAAATAATGTGACCAGTTTGGATTCTTCAGTATTAATTTCGTTGTCATTTGTCTTCATATTTGAGACAATTTTGTTGGAGGGGATTGTGTTTAAACTGATTGAGGTAATGGTTGTTGAATTTTTTGGGATTTGATTGTTTGGGATTTGATTGCTATTAGCAGTATAGTTTTTAACATCAAAAAGTGGAAAGCGATACTTATGACAACGAGGAAAACAGTTAAAGTGAAAAATCGAATAATATTGGTGTAAACATTGTGAAGAGTTTGTAAACACATTTGTGAATCGAATTTTTTACCAGGGAGTTTTTGGACCAATGGTTCATTTACACAATGGGCATTTTGTGGTGGTGAATGTCATACACTGGCAACAAACTGAAACTCCAGGGTGTAAATCTAAGAGTTGTCTGTGGCAAGTGGCTAACCTTTTGATTTCTTGACAAAAGTCACACTGGAAATAATGGCAACTACGAATAGTATAAATGAGAAGTATACAAATGGGGCAATTTGGTTTGGTTCAATATTTAAATAACTCATCTCTACAAGGAGTACAAGCAAAATGGGGAGTCTGACCTTCTAGGTTCTGATGCAATAATTTGAACTGACGTCAAGGGCAATAACAAATAGGCTATTTGATTTTAGTGGTTGAGTCATTTTGTTTTTGTAGAGAAATTAATTCCAAAAAGTTTCCCATTGTATTGACAGATCAGAGATATTAGGGTATGGACTTCTAGTCCATGGTGTTCAAGCTCGTTGGGAATAGTCACATTTCAACCTGCAATGGCAAAAAAACTCCGGTGTTGACCGTTTGGGTAAGTGTAATAATGATCAATGGTTCTTAAGCTTAGGAACATACAGTTTATTCTGATACATGCTTTATAGTGTATGTAACAAAGACTTAACCATCTTTCTATTTTAATATTTTTAACTTTTTCCTCACGAACGAACAACATCATTTCATTTTTGATAACTGGTAGGAAACGATAGAAAAAGAACAAACTGATTTGAATACAAACGAATTAGCAGGAAAGGGAAAAAGAAAGGACAAACATAATGAGAGGAAAAAAATATTTGAGGAGAGAAACTTATATGTATAATCAATTACTTATCTGAAGAGCACCCAAGTTGACTAGGAAATGCCCTTTGATTTTAATGAGGGATAGAAAGAACTCCCAGTGCATCATTCCAATGGTGACTCGAGTAGAACCCTCGCATCCAATTTCGTAGTCTGCATAATGGATTATGATACAGGGTTGTTCTCTTCGGCGGGTGTTTCAGTGAAAGACTTCTCGAGGAACTCTATTTTCACTAGACGGTTGGTCACCAAAAAAGAACAGCATTATAGAAGATCTAAATTAAACGGCGTTTCGAACCCATCAAAGCTTGGGATATATTTTTTAAAAAGTGTCCAATATGGGGAAGATGGTGTTAAGGTTATTGTGCCATCAGTCCAAGTGTTTAAATATTCAACTTGGAGTATTAATTGTGGGATTACTTTGTTACATTTTATCGTGATAGATGTTTTTTCAAAAAATTGAATTTTCACAAGACAATTTTGGTACAAGAATATCATTGCTGCGTTTAATTGTTAATTTTGTCCAACAATTAGTGATTGAATTGTTTTGACAGAAATCGGTTTTTGGCAGGTCAAAATAGATATTGTGAGGTACACAGTTAGGATTTTCTAGAATAAAAGGAAGAACTTCCTATTGACTGAGAGAGGGTGAATGCTTATTATGTAAATTTTTTCACTTTGGATCTTTTTGAGTGTTACTAGCATGGTAGGTACAGGAGTTGGTTTTGCATCGAAAGGTCGTTGAATTTTGTAGAACTTGACCGATTTATTTTTAATTGTAAAATCATAGTTTGGAATGGTACTTAAGCAATGTAGATTGGATGTTGAACTCCAAAGATTGAGTTCCGTTTGTGAGCTAGAAATGATGATGAATTCAGCGAACTGAGGATGAGCAATGAAGGCAGTTAATAGTCTGTAAGCATTTGTCATAGGCTCTTTCACGAAGGTCATTATACTTATAGCAGAAACATTATATACGGGTAAAAGCTCTCAAAATTATTATGACCGATTCTGACTTGTAAGTTTCTATTAGTTAAGTGGATCATGTGTGTTAGTCTAGATCTTTAGGCAAACTATTAGAATACAATTGTGCTGAATACACAAAATAGTTCCAATACAACGAATGAGGGGTTAAAATGACACTATCGTTTTTCCAAGTGTCCCAAAATTGGAATTTTATTACAATTTGAGGGAAAAAGCTATAATTTTTTATCAAATTCTTCTTCATTTGATAGATTGTAACAAGTCGATCTTGAAACAAAAAAAACATTAATGTAGCCGTTTTAGTTGTTAGGAAGTTTATTGCTTTTCATTTCAAAGCTATGTATTGACGTGTGCTTATTAGTAAAAATAGATTATATATAAAATGTCAACTATTGCTAAAAGCAGGATTATCGACTACACTTGTTATTGATAGATGACCTATCAATCGGATTCCCGTTAGCGAGGACCGAGTGTGGTAAAATTTAGTTAATAACTAGATGAACGAAAATGCTATTAAACTGTTGAAAATGGAATATAAGAAATAAAAAGAACTAAAGATTCCGCAAATTGGTCTCAAAGTTGAACTTACAAGAGAATTCATTATCTAGTAAGATTTTTCTTCAGGCGCTTTGAAACAATTTTGTATTCGATTCCAATGTTTACAAAAGTAATTGTGTAATCAATGAGGGCTCATAACAAAAAAAAGTGTTGAAAATTTGAATGCGGTACGTCGAGATCAATAATGTCAACTCAAAGATGCAACTCCAATACTCACATTAGTTCCTAAAGTAGAAAAACTTGATGATGAGATTTGTCCAGTGTATTGTCAAAATTGAACGAATAAAGCTTTAGTCTGTTTACTGAATTTGGGCTGAATGACATATCATCCTTGAGGTAAATGTAAACAAGATTTAAATTAATTGGAAAGGCCCAATACATATGACTTTCATAATTCTTTGGGACGAACAATTTTTAACTTTTTTTTGCAGAGATTATTTTTACGTCTTTTGCTATTTTAAGTAGGTGCCACCACACTTCGAATGGTAGCTCAATTTTGTGATTGTGGTTTATGAAACTCGATGCTTGGGTATGTTGCTTTACTGTTTTCAGTATGACAATGCTCATCAATTTTAGTTTCTCTTGGTTGATGCTCAACACCCATGTAGTTTTTTTCTATGGTGCTGCAAGCATGATAATTACTAAGCGGTAAAAAAAACGATTTGTGCTCTGTGGAGCCGATGGTTGGGTATCGTTAGAAAATACAGATGTAAAGAACGATGAGATATAAAGATTATAAATTGCTCCTAATAGAATTTTTCAAAAACCTTTTGTTCTCTTGAAAATTTTGTGAATTACGAACGCTCTTATGATAGTTACAATTACATCAGC
>NC_134472.1:35248903-35369979 GCF_964194025.1 Convolutriloba macropyga
ATTGTGTTTTTTGAAGTTTGCAAGGTATGCCTGTGAAGAGGCAGGCCAAATTTAGAAGAGCATGTGAGTTGTGAATTTCGTAGGGGTCCTAACTTAAGTGTCAGGGGCATTTGTGGTTTTTGTCCTAACACAATTTCATAAAGTGAGATTCCAGTACTATCATTTGGAACTGTGTTATGAGAATTGGCAAATTTTGGTGCCAATTCATCCATTTTACCTCTCGCTTGTTCAAAAAAATTTCGGAAATGTGCTACTAAATGTTTGTTTTGGATATCGATTTTTCCATTAGTCCAAGGCGTATAAGAAGTTCCAGGTACGGGTCGTATGCCTAGTTTGTCAAAATAACTCGCAAGATCTTGATTCATGAATGCCGAACCCTTTTCGTACACAAGTTTTTATGATATCCCAAAAGACAAAATGAATTTCTCCAAAGTTTCTATAGTATCTACTGCGTCTGTGGAACGTACAGGGCATACCTGAATGAAACGTGAAAATGAATCGACAATAACTAGACAATGATGTTTGCCGTTCGATGGAGGCTTTAAGGGTCCCTTGTGATCGACGTGGCCCGTATGAAAGGGGAGGAGGACTGTATCAATCCACTTTTCGAGAGGTGCTTATTGAATTTCTCTCAATATTTGTTTACTTTTTTTGCAATCAGGGCAATCAGCAATCAGGTTTTCAATCCTTTCATACATTCTGGCCAGTAAAAAAATCTTTTTATGTTAGCAAATGTTTTATCTAGTCCTACATGACCTGACAGTTCACAATAAGCCAACTGAAATGCTTTAAAGAACAAAGAAAGTGGTACACAAATTTTTAAATACCCAATATCTGGTTCGTTAGTTTGTTGCTGAATAAAAATTATGTTACCTACAAAACACAATTTTTCAAAATTAATAATGTACAACATTATGGCTTTTGATTGTCGGAACTCAATTTTCTTTTCTTCTTTAGTATTTTCTGTCCTTAATTGACGAATGATTTTTCTTTCTGAATTGATGATTTAATTTTTCTTTCTGGAAGTATTTAAATCAACATCCGTAGAGAAATTTGTAAATTCACCGATGAGTTCCCTTGCATCTTTAATTTTTGGATTTGCGGTAAAATTTTTTGGCTAATTCGGTTTTATATACATGTACTATTTGTCACAGAAAAACTTTATCGTATCCTAACGGGAACCTATACTCCGAGTCAGTTGTTTTAGTTTGGTCAATGTAGAGTTTGTCATCAAATTCTGAAATTGGGTCGTGATTTTGTTCGATTATCTCTTGCTCTTGGTAGGAAGGTTTTTCGGTATAGTAGTCAGACATTTCATCCTCCTCCTGCTCTGATACAGGGGTTATTTCATGTTCCTGTGACGTCTGTAAAGGTAAATTGATGAACCGTACAAAATTTCTTCCGAAATGTCATTTATTGAAAAAAGTCTGTTTTGTTTGTTGTCGAACTTTTGCTTTAGCATTTTGTCGTTTTTGAAAATGAATATGTCGATACATGTTATGCTTTGTTATAGGATTGGAAAAAATAATCTGCTGGTGCCTTTTCATTATTACCCAGAATGAAAAATTTTTCCTCGTTACCATGCTCGTCATAAAAACTAATGTCCTTTGGTATCTTTTTGTGTTTAAGTTATTACTTGTCAAGATCTTTGATTTTTACATTGTGAGTTATGATATCGGGAAAAATTTAATTGTCAGTTAATTAAGTTCTGAAATTGAGAAATTACTAATTGGTATCTGAAAAATCTGTGAGAGAGTTTTCCTCTTCTAACCAATAGATACATTAAAAGCTTATGGTCTGTGTACACACATACGGGATGGGAGAACCAATTAGGTAATTCTCATAAGTTTTTAATGCAGATTTTACGCCGCAAAATTGGCAAGCTGTGGTGTTCGTTTTTTGTTCCTCTTTTGTGTAAATTCTAGAGTTAAAGGACACAATCCGTATCCCTTCCGGAAAATACTGTACCAGAATTGAGCCTACTCCAATGGACGAAGCGTCTACATGCACGTGGAAAGTCTGTTTAGTATCAGGTATTGCTAAGATAGTATCTTTGCTAATCCTTTCTATAATATCATTAAACAATTTTTCGTGTTCCGTTGTCCAGACAAATGTGTTTCGTGTTCCTGTGCGGGTTAGGTCCTAGAGTGGTTTTCAATCGACATGCAAATTTTTGATGTACATGCTGTAGAATCCTAAGCAAAGAAGAACTCTCATTACATCACGTTTTTTTTTCAGTGGACTTGTGAGTATGCTACTCGTTTCTTGACAGGCTGTATTCCAACTTTACCTACTGCGTGTCCCAAGAACTGTACTTTCCTAAGAAACAATTCAGTTTTTTCAGTTTGAGCTTTCAACCATGATTACCTTAAGAGTTCAATTTACTTGTCAATTTTTTCAAACATTTCCATTTCATCTTGCGCTTGCATGATGATGTCATCAATGTAGGTTATAGCTTATTTTTTTTTATTAATGGTGCAATGTGGATAGTCATTATACGACTGAAGAAATTAGGTAGACCACATAGTCCCTAAAATCCGCTTCCAAATGTGTATTGCTTTGGATCAATTACAAAACTTACCAGCTGTTTGGTTTCCTGAGTTAGAGGCACTTGGTTATATGCTGAACAAAGGTCATTTGTTGTAAAAAATTACCTTTAAATCTTAATAGGCTGCCGATTGGTTCGAGTGGCCATGAATATCGACTGAGATCTATTGTTGAATTCAAACATGGGGCATCTATAGCAAGTATTACTGTGTTCCTCTTGTGTAGGATTATGATCGGATTAATAAATTCTGATCTCATTTCTTCATTATTAGCCCATTACCAAATCATAACCGTTTTGCACAGGTGTTCCAAAAGATTTTCTATTTTTTTCCTGATAATGTAATGGTACTTTCGAAGGTCTCTGCTTTGTCAAAGTTGAATTCGGTATGAGTTTGCCGTAAAATTTTTGATTTATCTGTCGTACTTGTGTTGAGAATAAACGTCCTGATTTTTAGTTAGAGTTTTCAGTAGCTTGTCTAAGTTTTCGTCAGTGATGTCGGCTTGACTGAAAACAAATTTTTTGAGAAACGTTTGATCGGTTTTGTCAAATCTGTTGAGTTTTTCTTTGGGAAGTTTAATAGGTCTGATGTTCTCAACAGTTGCTTCTAATTGCGACTTAAGATCCTGAGGTCGCCGCTAAAGTCTTTCCAATTCGTAGTTTTTTCGTAAAATCTAGTTGTCTTTTGCGCTTTTCTTTTTTTTGTTTTTCGGGAGTTTTGTTGGTTTCAAAGAAATTTAGATTTTTAGAAATTTTTGGATCTTGTTTTTCAATGTGTATTACTGTTCCTTAGGTGGTTTATAAATGCGACGTTGTCGACCGCAGAAAATTATTGGGTCTTGTCTAATTTCAATGTCTTCTAAAGCGTGCGCAATAGGACCCTTTTGGATGACAACCTTGCTGTTCTGGGGATTATTTAGCTTTTTTGGTAACTCTTTTTCTTTTATAAAACACTGAACATAGTAGGTATAAATACAAAGAGCTTGCAGTTCACTTCCAATTGCAAATGAGGTTCCTTTTCGGAAAAATTCATTTGTTGGTCTGATTGATATTACGCGAGTTGATTTTGGTGCTAATGGAAGTTGCTGGTCAAGAGTTGCAATTTTGTATGAACTGATGATAGCTTTTGGTTTGGTGTCTAGATAATTTGACGGCAACTTCAGTGTAAGCTTGAAATCAGTTTTTGTGGTGTTTATGTCAATGGACCTTACTATGGACTCCAGAAAGTCAATTTCTATCAAGTTCAGTTTGTAACAATCTTTGGGTGAAACCCATGCGTTAACTTCCACTTGATACTTTCCTTCAATGTCGAAAGATGTTCTAAACGTTACTTAACCTAGCAGTTGTAGCTTCTCACCATTAACCGCTAAAGCATGATTTTTTGAAGCTCTTATCTCAATTTGTTGTGTTTTACACAATTCAATGTAAGCGTGGTATTTGATTATAGAGCTTGATGCTCCTGTGTCCAATAAAAGCTGTGTTTCCAAACCATTATTTTTCGTCTCCGACGGATTGATATAAATTAGTATAAATATGTGAATAATTTGCATTGTTATCAGTAGTGTTTTTGAACGGAGACCTGTCTAGTTTAAAAACTCGTCGTTGCAATCCTCATCGTTATAAAAGCCTCTGGGAGTTTCACTGGTAATGTGGACTCGAGGGCTTCGCCCTCCACTGCTCACTCTTGACTGGGTAGCATTGCTGTGCCTAGTCGGTGTCCTATCGCGGTCCTGGTCTCTACTCCTATCACGACTTTGATTATCTGATCTTGGATGAGCGTTGCTTTGTCTATCACTACTATTTTGCCTATTGCTATTTCTATAAAAGTTGTTTCTCTAGTTACTTTGTCGTTCCTGAGATCGGTTTTCGTAAGTTGATGATCGGTAATTGTTTGAAGATTTTGATGGGTATTGTGATCGATGCTGGTAGTCAGACCTAGAGTTGTTTTGACAATTGGATTGATTTTGGTTAAAATTATTTCTGTGTCTGTTCCTAGAAATTTGATTGTCAAAATCGTTTGATCAGGAATGTCGCTGACCTGTTGAATGGCTCCGTTTGCGTTTATAATTATCTGTGAACGTTTCTCGATGTTGAGGAGGGTTACGATTTTTGTTTTTAAATTCTCTGTACCTAAAACAGAAAGCCATTTTGTGTCCTAAACGATTGCAAAACTTGCAAAATCTAGTCTGGTTTTGTTTAAATCTGGGATTGTTATTGTTGTCAGCAGTGTTTATTTTATGATCTTTCATGCGATTGGCAGCTTCTGTGAGTTGAATCTTTAACCCTTCAATTTCTCCTTTATTGTCAATACTACTTGAAGCGGTACCCGTGAATTCACTGCTAACAGAAAAACTTATGTCCTTAGTTACTACATGATCCTTTAAATGTAGCCATGTTGTTGCTGAAATTTCTATTAACAACTGAAGTGGCTTTTGTTTAAATGCAGGTGGCGTTAGTCCTCTTACAAAGTACTCCATACACTTAGCGGTACGCTGGTCGTTGTTAAAACCACGATCTGGCCATCTTTTTTCAACTGCTTTTGTTAATCGGTGATTATAAACTTCTATCAACTCCTCTGGCTGCTTTTAATACTTTCTACTTGAATCCGTTTTCTGTACTTATGTTTTGCATCAGTGAACCGGGCAATGAACTGATTTCTAACTTCGTTCCATGCTATGGCTGGTGCTAATGATTCAAACCATTGGGCTGCTTGCCCACGTAAAACAGAACCGAAAAACGTTTTTGACTAGCGTCACTTGCAACCTGCAAGTCAGGATCTGCAGGACCTCTTGTTCCTAGCCAAAATGGCATTTTTTTTGTATTAAGCTAAAAAAATCTTGAGCGTCTTCAGATGGATCCAAACCGTAAATTTGGCTAACGCTATGTCAGGGCATGCAACAATGTTTGCCTTCATGTTTTGTTTTAGTATATGAAAAGAATATTTTATATGAGTATAATATTAGTTCGGGTAAATAGTGTAAAAATTAGTTACGTTATAAAAATTGAGTAATTAAAACACTAGTATTAAAGTAGAAAAATGAACTGTTTGTTTTGTGTTATGAATTTTATCTGTTTAGAACCGTTTAATAACTGTATTTTAAACTGAAATGTTTTGCCGTTATCAGTGCTAAAAAATTCAACCGAAGAGTAAATATTTGTTTGCTCAACGGTAAGGTGTAATAACCAAAGATAAGTGTTCTCAGAATCTTTAACTTCAACAGAGTATTGGTGAAATCTGTTTATTATTGAAAATCTAATTTGTGTAACGAACATATTTGTGTAACGAACTAATTCTAAACTGAAGTGTTTTGCCGTTATCAGTGCTAAAAATTTCAACCCAAGAGTAAATCTCTGTTTGCTCAAAGATAACGTTTAAAAACCAAAGATGAATGTTTTCAGAGTGTTTAATTTTAACAGAGTATTGGTAAAATCTGTTTATTTTTGAAAATCTAGTTTGTGTAACGAACTAATTTGTGTTTTTATAAGTAGTTTAACTTTATCTGGTAAACTCGGTCGTCAGGAGAGATGTTGATGTATTTGGGTTTAAAAATATTTGATATTTGTAAACCAAACGTGGACATTATATTTTGGCGGCTCATCCACACGCAAGATGATAACTAATTTAGGCTATTTCTATCACACTGTTATTATTTTGTAGAGCAAATTAAAGTCCAATAAAGTTTGGGTTAGTCCACTTGTACGTTATATAGATTTCAGTTTGTGTTTCGTTATGAAAGTAATGGTAAATGCATTGAAATTTTCTGTTCTGATCAGTTAAATAGTATGAAACTTTGCCTATTTTGTTGTGTTCTTTGATACTTATTTTTAGATTCTGAACTTTTACCAAAATATATGACAAATAAAAAAATAGGACAATTGCTTTGTTGTTTTATTAGTTTATTTATGTATGGAATTGCCCAGAAAACAGTACAAAGATTTTTAATACTGGATGGATGTTTAGTACATTAGTAGTACTATATTAATCGCTATTATTGTGTAAAAATATGTATATTATGTTCCTAAAGCGCTTGAAATGGATCAGAAAAGGCTAAATTACGTTTAAATTAGGATAGTTTAGGTCAGAAATGGTCATTGTTAGTAAGGAACGAAACTTCTTGATGATTTTTTGATAGAATTGTTTTAAATCCGTAGATTTATACAATTTTGTGAAACTTTCCACTGGATTCGGCAAAATTTTGTGGTAAAAATTTGGCTATTTAAGGATAATTTTGGCCTTTTTAATTAATTATTGGCTAAGTTGTCTGCAGGAATCTCGATCACACTATTTTCGTTTTTCAACAAAGTTAGTAATTTCTGAAAACAGCGTTCTCAGCTGTATAATTTACATAGAGGTTAGCAGGGGAATTGTGTTCAAAAAATGTAGAAACTGGCTAAAAAATTACTTCCGTCATTAAGAAACCGTGTTATTTTACCCCTTCTAGTGTTTTCTATTGCTGTTAGATTAAAATGTTCTACAATAACTGTTCCAGTTTGGACTATATACTGTTTAAAACCTCTTTAATTGTGAGAATATACCTGTGAAACAGCCTAACAAGTAGTAATTTCCATCCATTTATGCTACTTGCAGGCTGAAAATGTATGTTGGGGGGATACAATTGAGTTTAAAATATGTTGTTATTTGTTAATTTAGGGCGAAATTGCAATTTATATTGTCAAAATTTGGTTAATACTGACTATTATAATGTAAAAATGACGCTAAATTGACTAAAGTTTGCATAATATTTGTTAAAAGGGGACAAAAATAATGTTTATATGGCCTAAAGTTGATTATTTTTCTGAAGTGTACTCAGCTGAATATTGTTGTCCCATTTTAACAAATATTATGTGCTTGCATCATATTTGTTAAAATGGGACTAGAATAATGTTTATATGGCTTAAATTTGATTAGTTTTCTGTAGTGGACTCAGCTGAAGTGTACTTGGCTATATACTGGTTATTTTTTGATAAATTTGGATAGAAACGATGTTTATCAGGTTGAAATTTTGATAAAATTTGTTGAAATAATACAAGACTGACATCTATTTTGCTAAAATTTGATCAATAATCATTAAAACATGTCCAAACAGACATTTTTTACATAAAATCTGGTTTGTGTTTGTTAAAATAAGACAAAACGGAGGTGTATTTGTTTAAAATGCAGTTATTACGCTCTGAAACAGGACAGAATTGGTGTTTAATTGACTAAAATCTGATTATTTCCCGTTAGATTAAGAAAGAAATGACGTTAATTTGGCTAAAATCTGGTTAGTATTAGTGATATTAGGACAAAATTCTGTTTATTTGGTTAAAATTTGGCTAAATTATTAGCACAACTGGGTCGAAAAATTCGTAAAACAGAGTGGAGGATCAATTGCCTGCTGTTATTTTGGGTGTAAATTATGTATTTCGGCCGAAAATTGGATAAAATATTTAACTTTCACGTGGTGTGCATTTGTTTTTATGCTTTGCGTTAAAATATTCCGGATAGAAAAACAAAATTTCGGGCGTCATTATTTCCTCTGCTCGCACCAGTTATCAAAGAGAACGGACTTCAGGATCCCTGTATGTATGCCGATCTATATGATAAAGGAATGAACAAGGAATGAACAAGTTGAAGGCAAAGATATATGCCCAAGACCTGTTCACTCTAATAAGTCCCAACTAAAGTTCAAATGGGGGCTGAAAAAGTAAATTAATTACACAGATTGTTTAAATAAACAAGCTTACACAGAATAGGCATTAATCGGGTTTGTTAGGGAGCTGTTTAGGGATTTAAAAGAAAGCTGTTTGCTGTTGATGTTGTTGTAGCGTGGGAACTTCTTTAAGTTCCGCGCGGATACTTCTTCCAATCTCTATTTTGTAGGAATTGTGCGCAGGAAAAGTTAACAAGTTATCTTTAAAAATTTTGATTTGTTTCTACTTCGAATTCTCATATTTAGTATATGAAAAACAATCTGCGGCTGATTCTTGGCTTTCTTATCTCTCACTAATTTTATTCCCTCTCAATTCGTTGAGGGAGTTCAAAAAATACTCTCAGCTCTGTTCGGGCCGACAGGAAGCGGATCAAAAAATCACGTTCATAGTGAGATGTTTTTTAATTTTCCTATTGGCCGATAAATGCAAGTGATTTAACTCTTTTTCATCTCACGGAAAGTTTTTTGAAACTCCAAAAAATAATAAGAATCTGAAGACGGGGAGCGTCAATTATTGATCAATTAGGCGTCGGTTTTCTGCTTTTCCCCTCTTCAAAAATCGCAGCAAATATGATTTCCTTGGGGGCCCTTTATGAGAATCTATTGTCTTTTCCCCTGAAGCAATCTGCTTCATCTTTATTGAACTTGGGGGAAAAGATCTGCATTGCAACTGTCAAAGCAGTAGTAATTTAAATCAAAGTGAGTGTGATGAAAAAAACCAACTACGCTCAAAAACTCTGGATATAGGCGATGGGATCCAGACCTAAAGTTGGGTTAATTAAAATAAGTCGAATTAAGTTGTTTTAATACTTGTGTACAGGTACTCTTAACGAGCGTTAATTTGTTTAGCTTGCAGTGAAAGAATGGTTAAGTAACGCCTAAATACGTTCGCTTCAGTGCGGGGTTAATTATCCGTTCATTTAACGGCTCTCATATTACTACAATGTGTAGCAATGTATTCTTCTGGCAAAGCTATACGCGCTAAAGTAAGGCACTAAATTTGTATGCGCGATTTACCGAGTGAAATCACTACTGATTTTTTGTTGCTGAACGGTTTCAAATGGAAAATAAGAGTAGGAATTTAATATGGTGAAAGCAAACGAGACGAAAAACAGAAAAATGAAGTTATTTCTATAAGTGAAGTATAATAAGTTAAGTATTCCGCCAAGCGGGACAATTAACGGTAGTGAATAGGTATAGCATACGTGAAGAACTAAATTTAAGTAATAAGGCTGATCTCAGTTAAACCTAATGACATTTTAACAACTTCAAATAAAAAACTAAAGCATCCGAAAATTTGAAATTAACCGGATGAATCTGATATGGTATCTCAATTCACTTGATGCTGACAAAAACTTTGAAAGTGTGTTGACAAAAAAATCTTTCAGTAAAGTTTGCTCATAAAGCCTGAAATTTAAACAGATTACATGTCAAATAAAACATGTTTGTCAGTTATGAGTAACACGTAATAAATTCATGAGTCTTCAGAAGTTTCAAAAGGGCGATTCAATCCCAAAATCTGAGGAGTTTTTTTGCGCGCAATTAGAATGAGTAGTTGAGGATGATCGAGCGAATACAAATTTTGTAATCGCACTGATAGTTGGTGGTAAAATAATAACTCTACTAGGAAACTTTTTCAACGTCAAGCTTTTAGAGCTGTTGGCGTGGGTGTTTGAGCAGATAATTTAAAAGGCTGCTTTCCCACTGCGCGGTTTACTGGCTTTTTGAAAACATCTTGAGTGCATTGCGCGTGCCGTTTCAGATTATGTAGTTGACTCTTCAAGACGTCGACCGCATTTTTCTCTTTTGATGTTCTTTTAATATCCTTCAATTCGTTGCTTTTTTGGTTTCACATTGCTAGGCAATACCATGGCTAAAGGCGACGGATGTCAATTTTGACATGGGTGCATATGGGGGACATATTCAATAGTAAAACATGTGAAACGGCGACTTCAGAGCCTGTCATGGAGCGGCTTCTTAGCTCATTTTGATTCAAATCTCACTTTTATTTTATGGCTATTTGCTCACAATTCCTGGATGCCACATGACAGTGTCACGTGGCGTCCTAAAATTGGTGCGTTGTGGCTACCACATGACCGTCCAGTGGAGCCCGTGTGACGAAATATGTGAAAAAAATATCTGTGAATTATGTGACAATGTGTGTTTTATCATCACCTTTTGGCTTCACGTTTTACAGCTGAACACAGTTGGTGGCAGTTGGAGGCGTACAGCGCTGCAACAGTTTGTCTGATAACAAGTTCACTTAAATGTTGGAATAAAAAATAAAAAGTGGTTTTTAGAATAATTTTCATTGAACTAACCAGACTGATCTATCGAACTAATTCGAAGCTAATACAAACATTTTGAATTAGCTGTTTGTGACTTTGACGTATTTTCCATTTTATGACAAACACGATTTAAAGAATTCTATTGTTTGATATCTGGTTTCTTATTTGAGTTACTACAATTAACACAATTACAAAGAGGCAATAAATTAAATAGTGATTGATGATTAGTGATAAACATGAATAATGAACAGTTTATCAAAAGAATTCAATTTAACAATTTGGCAATATCAGAGTTTGCTCAAAAAGTTTGCTCAAAAAGCCTGAAATTTAAACAGATTACATGTCAAATAAAATATGTTTGTCAGTTATGAGTAACACGTAATAACTTCATGAGTCTTCAGAAGTTTCAAAAGGGCAATTCAATCCCAAAATCTGAGGAGTTTTTTTGCGTGCAATTAGAATGAGTAGTTGAGGATGATCGAGCGAATACAAATTTTGTAATCGCACTGATAGTTGGTGGTAAAATAATAACTCTACTAGGAAACTTTTTCAACGTCAAGCTTTTAGAGCTGTTGGCGTGGGTGTTTGAGCAGATAATTTAAAAGGCTGCTTTCCCACTGCGTGGTTTACTGGCTTTTTGAAAACATCTTAAGTGCATTGCGCGTGCCGTTTCAGATTATGTAGTTGACTCTTCAAGACGTCGACCGCATTTTTCTCCTTTGATGTTCTTTTAATATCCTTCAATTCGTTGCTTTTTTGGTTTCACATTGCTAGGCAATACCATGGCTAAAGGCGACAGATGTCAATTTTGACATGGGTGCATATGGGGGACATATTCAATAGTAAAACATGTGAAACGGCGACTTTAGAGCCTGTCATGGAGCGGCCTCAAAGCTCATTTTGATTCAAATCTCACTTTTATTTTATGGCTATTTGCTCACAATTCCTGGATGCCACATGACAGTGTCACGTGGCGTCCTAAAATTGGTGCGTTGTGGCTACCACATGACCGTCCAGTGGAGCCCGTGTGACGAAATATGTGAAAAAAATATCTGTGAATTATGTGACAATGTGTGTTTTATCATCACCTTTTGGCTTCACGTTTTACAGCTGAACACAGTTGGTGGCAGTTGGAGGCGTACAGCGCTGCAACAGTTTGTCTGATAACAAGTTCACTTAAATGTTGGAATAAAAAATAAAAAGTGGTTTTTAGAATAATTTTCATTGAACTAACCAGACTGATCTATCGAACTAATTCGAAGCTAATACAAACATTTTGAATTAGCTGTTTGTGACTTTGACGTATTCTCCATTTTATGACAAACACGATTTAAAGAATTCTATTGTTTGATATCTGGTTTCTTATTTGAGTTACTACAATTAACACAATTACGAAGAGGCAATAAATTAAATAGTGATTGATGATTAGTGATAAACATGAATAATGAACAGTTCATCAAAAGAATTCAATTTAACAATTTGGCAATATCAGAGTCAGCATCAGCAGCATCAGCGTCGTCTCTGACTTTTCTGCAATGGCTTCTCTGTAACTCGGGTTGTTTTGGTAGAACCCGATTATTCCTTACAAATTGATTTTATTACAGCTAAAAACATAGTGATTCGTCTCAGTGAATTTCATCTGGCGCATCATGATATCAGACTGCCCTTCCTTTCCAGGCAGGAGATCCCTCTTTGCACCCAAATATACCACCAAAAAAATGCCAACTTTGCCCCCACCCGTCCACATACGTCCCCCAAAAATTGCATGGAGCAATGCCATTAACCCTTTGAGAGATCTACCAGGGGATTTTGGCTACTTCTTAATAGTATTTGGCTAATTCTTAAGAAAAACCGAAATTCGAAGTTTTGAAAATTAGACCCAAAATATGCCCATATTTTCTTTTACAAATTTTCTCCCACCACCAAAAATTTCATTATTGACAGACCCTAAATTTACACCTCCACAGTCAAGTTCATTATGATAGCAAACTTTTGGGAACGTTTTGTAAGGTCCAGAGTTCACCACTTTGTAGAAAGTATTGGCCAAATTTTTTAAATGTCAAAAATTCAAATTTGGTAGCTCTTTATTAAATCCTAATTTCTACCGAACAAAAATGAAAATCGAAGATATCTCATAGTTAATCGCTCCCAAAAATTTTGATTGATATCACTTTGATCCCCCATACGTAGCTTCAAAAAAGTCCGGCAACGGCTAGAATATTTTGTCGAAAAATTTGATTAATTCAAAAATCGAATTTTGAGACAAACTGCTCACCATCAACTCTGCAAGGACCACTGCGGCAAATTAAAGCCCCCCTATAAAATTGATATGCGTTTTTACTCATTTTAGAACTATATAAATATAGCATTTATCTGAGCTATAATTTGTTTAGGAGTGACACAAATTAACGCGCCAAATACGCTTTAAGTTCTACTCTCAGTCAATCGATCTTTAAAAGTATTTATTTTAACAAAATATGCATTTTCCATGCCTAAACAGCCACTCAATTGCCCTATATTAGCTCATGCACTACTCAAAAGATCAAGCAGATGCATATAACTCACACAATGGATACTAAAAACCCAAAATCACTGCATCCAATTTAAAGGACAAAATTGATGAAAATCACTTAGTAACGTGTAGTCATGCAGGCGAACTTGATCGTGACTAATCAGGTGAATTCTCTGGCAATTTTTTAGCTTGCGCTATAAATAAAAAAAATAATTAAAATTCTGAAGTGTAACTGTGTTGAGCATGATTTCAGAAAAGTTTTAGAACAGTTGACTTTTTTCAGAGAACAAATAAAAATATTGCAGTAATCTCCTTTGTATTTCAGAAGCGTAATACAAGTATTGACTTTTTCACATAAGTTTTCTAACTATTTCATTAGAAATTCAAATACCAGCAAACATTGGCCCTTATGACATACGTTAATTCCAGTTTCAACAGATTAAAAAGATACTTTCCGTTTGTGTCCCAGCTTAGGCAGCCACCGAGTTGGACAACAGGGCGTTTAGCTAACAACCAATAAATGATAAAGCCAGGGAGAAGTGGTGCGGCCACGAAGATGCCGAGTGGAACGTTAGCCGACCGCACACCCACCCAAGATTAAACTTCCACGAACAACTGATTTATCGACCAATTAGATTTTGACCAATAATGATAGATCTGCAAATCTGTCGAAATAGTGACACGTCCTCTGTACTTGAGGGGGGGCATATAACGTACTGGGGGGGGGGACATATAACGTACTGGGGGGGTTGCACAAACCGAAAAGGTCCAATCAAATTCACGAGTGTCGGGGATGTCTTTGAGTGGCAAATCTATAAATGAGTAAGTTTATAAATGAGCAAGTTGGGTTAATATAATGTTTTTCAAAAAAAAGTTATAAATACACAAATAAAATTTACAAATAAATCAAATAAACAAATCAAACAAAATTTAAATATAAAAGAAATGAAGAAATAAACATAAGTAAAGTTTAGAAAAAAAATGTTGAGCTAAAATAAAATTTAAAATCTGCAGCTTCCCTTGCAGCTGTTCTGATACTGATTTTGTGGCTGTACATGAAGCGGCATCCTGCAGCAGTACATGTTACGACCCGTAAGTTACGACCAAAAAGTGAGTTGAATTCCACATGTGAAGGAAGCATCTGAATGCCTACTGAGCTCCTTCTGTAAAAAAAGTATAGAAAATGAAGTATAGAAAAGTAGACACACAAATAAACTCGAACAAACAAATACAACAACACAGACAGAAATCATTCTCACCCTAGTCAATCTCTTTTGATTGCTTAGCCATTTTTGAGAATCATTCAAAAACGTATATGGTTTTTCCTGGTTCGGCAATTGTGTTGATGTTCTATTCTGTCAGCTTTATGCTGCCCACTCATAAATTGGTGTCCGATAGCATGTCCTTTGCAAGAGCAAAAAAGAAGAAACTCCATCTTTTACCCTCTTCTCCGCTCTTCTGGCATCAATCGTCTGCGGCTTTGACCATCACTTTTTCACTGTTCAAGTCAATTCTGTAGCCATCATTTCTTTCTGTTGCAAAAATTGTATGTATTGGACTTTTCTGCAATAGCTTCTCTGTAAATCGGGTTGTTTGGGTAGAACCGATTACTCCTTGCATATTGATTTTAATACAACTAAAAACATAGTAATTCGTCTCAGTGAATTTCATCTGGCGGATCACGAAATCAGACTGCCCTTCCTTCCCAGACAGGAGATCGTTGTTTGCACCCAAATATACCACCAAAAAATGCCATTTTTCTGACCCCTCCACATACGGCCCCCAAAAACTGCATGGAGCATTGCCATTGGCTAATTCTACATAGGTTTCGAAAAAACCGAAATTCGAAGTTTTGAAAATTAGACCCAAAAAATGCCCATTTTTTTACCAATTTTCTCCCCCCACCAAAAACTTCATTATTGACAGAGCCTAAATTTACACCTCCACAGTCAAATTCATTGTAATGGCAAACTATTGGGAATGTTCTAAAAGGTCCAGAGTTCACCACTTTGTAGAAAATTGAAAGTGTTTGCCAAAGTTTTTAAACGTCAAAAATTCAAATTTGGTAGCCCTTTTTTAAATCGTAATATCTACCGAACAAAAATGCAAATCGAAGATATCTCATAGATAATCGATCACAATTGAACAAAAATTTCTTTTGATACCATTTTGACCTCCTTATACGTAGCTTCAAAAAAGTCCGGCAACGGCTAGAATATTCAGTCGAAAAATTTGATAAATTCAAAAATCGAATTTTGAGACAAACTGCTCACCATCAACTCTGCAAGGACCACTGCGGCAAATTAAATCCCCCCTATATAATTGATATAAATTTTTACTCAATTTAGAACTAAATATATACAGCATTTGTCTGAGCTATAATTTATTTAGGAGTTACACAAATTAACGCGCCAAATACGCTTTAAGTTCTTCTTTCAGTCGATCGATCTTTACAATTATTTATATTAACAAAATGTCCATTTTCCACGTCTAAACAGCCACTCAATAGCCCCAAATTAGTTCATGCACTACTCAAAAGATCATGCAGATGCATGTAACTAGCACAATGGATACTAAATAGCCAAAATCACTGCATCTAAATTAATGGACAAAATTGACAAAAATCACTTAGTAACGTCTAGTCATGCAGGCGAACTTGATCCTGACTCATCAGCTGAATTCTCTGGCAATATTTTAGCTTGCGCTATAAATAACAAAAATAACTAAAATTCTGAAGTGTAATTGAGTTGGGCATAATTTCAGAAAAGTATTAGAACAGTTGACCTTTTTCAGAAAACTATTCAAAATGTTGCAGTAATCTCCTTTTGTTTCAGAAATGTAATAAAAGTATTGACTTTTTCAGATAATTTTTCTAAATAATCTATATTAAATTGAAATACCAGCAAACAGTGGCCTATATGACATACGTTCATTTCGTTTTCAACAAATTAAAATGACATTTTCCGTTTGTGCCCCGGATTAGGTAGCCGCCGAATTGGCCAACAAGGCGTTTAGCCTACAACCAAAAATTGATAAAGCCAGGGGGAAGTTTTGCGGCCACGGAGAGGCCGAGTGTAACGCCAGCCGACCGCACATCCATGATTAAATTTCCACGAACAACTGATTTATGGACCAATTAGGTTTTGACCCATAATGATAAATCTGTAAATCTGTCGAGATAGTGACACGTCCTCTGTACGTGGGGGGGGGTCATATAACGTACTGGAGGGACATATAACGTACTGGGGGGGGGGGTTGCACAAACGGAAAAGATCCGATCAAATTCACGAGAGTCGGGGATGTCTATGAGTGGCAAGTCTATAAATGAGTAAGTATATGAATGGGCAAGTTGGGTTAATATAATGTTTTTCAATAGTAAGTTATAAATACACAAATAAATTTTGCAAATAAGTCAATTGAACAAATCAAACAAAATTTAAATATAAAAGAAATAAAGAAATAAACATAAGTAAAGTTTAGAAAAAAAATGTTGAGCTAAAATAAAATTTAAAATCTGCAGCTTCCCTTGCAGCTGTTCTGATACTGATTTTGTGGCTGTACATGAAGCGGCATCCTGCAGCAGTACATGTTACGACCCGTAAGTTACGACCAAAAAGTGAGTTGAATTCCACTTGTGAAGGAAGCATCTGAATGCCTACTGAGCTCCTTCTGTAAAAAAAGTATAGAAAATGAAGTATAGAAAAGTAGACACACAAATAAACTCGAACAAACAAATACAACAACACAGACAGAAATCATTCTCACCCTAGTCAATCTCTTTTGATTGCTTAGCCATTTTTGAGAATCATTCAAAAACTTATATGGTTTTTCCTGGTTCGGCAATTGTGTTGATGTTCTATTCTGTCAGATTTATGCTGCCCACTATAAAATGGTGTCAGATAGCATATCCTCTGCGAGAGCAAAAAAGAAGAAACTCCATCTTTTACCCTCTTCTCCGCTCTTCTGGCATCAATCGTCTGTGGCTTTGACCATCACTTTTTCACTGTTCATGTCAATTCTGTAACCATCATTACTTTCTCGCTCAGGAACAATGTCGTACCGTAACGTCGTCTAGATAAGATATTTTTTTGTTATCGTAAAACAAATTAGAGTATTCTTGATTGGTCAAACTTTGCTATGCGAAGTTTTGGTTTTCTTCATTGGTAACCTCCGAGAGGCAAAAATCCAGTTGTTTTTGCAGTCAAAACTGTGACTGAAAGAAATTAATATTGATTGCTGATCTATTGTAGAGGAACAAAGTGCTTTATAAGTTTTTTCAATGCTTGTTTTTTTGTTTGTAGTTTTAAATTTTTTTCGGCAAGAACAATAGCTCCACGACAATTAGTTGTGTGTATGATTCATTCTATGCTTTGTTTTTCACTAAATTTTTGTGACTTGATCCACTGATGAGCATTTTGACTGATCTGATCGGATTGATCGAAGGACCAATTGTACCATTTGATTTGTATTTCATTTGTACCCTTTGATCCTGCGTAAAATTGTTTTGCTTGCATTTCAAAGGCAATTATTTGCTGCTAGAAACAATTTTTACATTGTTTCTCACCACATGTTCCCCCAAAATTGAGTTGTTTTCCTTGGTTAGGGACAATAAAATTTTGTGGGCGGACTTTTTTAGCGGCAACAATGGATTCAAGGTTCCTGCGTACTGCTGTGCAACATTGGCGTTCAGTTGATTATATAAAACAGATACCTTCAATGTAGGGCCACTAGCAAGGCATAGACTTAGATATCCTGCCCCAGAATCCTGGATGTTTGGCTTCAACTGCGTCTTCTCATAGAACAGCTGGTATGTGTTCCTCTCTGTTGACGCATCCGCACTCCCAACGCACATACAATAGGAGTGGATGTAATTGCTGACTTATTTACAATGTGCCTTGTATGGCAGTGCACAATCCCGCACTTCTTTGGATACTTGGCTGCTCACCGAAACTATTAGCGACGAGTACTGACGAGTAGCGTACCGAAACTTTTTTGGTCTATTTGTTGAAGAATGCAATAAATTGGTTTTAAAAGTAATTTGCTGATTGTTTTATTTTGTTCGAGGAGTTTTTGTTTTCCTACACAAATCATTTTATGAGAGTTTTGTTACAATGCGCAGTAAAAGAATTATTTAAAAAGTTATGCTGCTAATTTTTGGTAACAAACTCAAACAAAAAATTTTTGGAAAGTAAATACTTGCGTTGAGTTTTTTCCGGATAGCTATTTACAGGATAAAATTCAGTCTTGATTTCACAAAACGCATTCCAGTAAAAATCGTTCAGATTTGTGTGCTTTGGTTGGTTGAAATGATCCATATTTGTTACATGCAAATCTGTTTTAGATATTTGAGGGTGCTGGTGTTACGGAAGCTGGAAAGTGATTTGTTTGTTTTTGCGTTGCAAATTGCAACCTACAAATTTTTGATCCATTTTTGTTAACGGTATATGCTGTGTCCTTATTTAGTTTGCATTGCGCAAGATTAATTATTTGGGAATTCATTCATATTGGAGGTTGATTTTTCATGTGGAATTCTTAAATTGTTTGCTGCTTCCGTCACTTGTGATGATGTAGCTGTTATAAGCTCCAAGTCCTGACCTGGAAGCATTTTTTTGCACGGCAGTTTTTTCCTTGCTAGTTACCGTAGATAAAAAGTCCAATTCATGTTCATTGCTCCAATAAAACATAGTTGATTTTCTTTTAAAAAGTGAACGGAGCAGGAGACCTTATAGCGCGAAATTTGCTGTGAATTTTTTTAATGCGATTCACGGACCCCAGAAGTGATCTCAACTTTTTGGTCTAGTGAGCGATGCCAGAAAAAGTATTGCTTGTGTCTTCAATCAGAATGGCACAAAAATTGTGTATTCATAACATGCAATTGATTTCTCATTTGTAAATTGGAATTTACGAAGACTAAGTCCTTAATTTTCTGAAATATGTATACCGATTCAGGCAAAAACGTCTTTTAGATTTTTTTCTTTAATATGTGTTAATTAGGATAATTTCAAGAAAACAAAATGCAATTTTTAACAGATAATTGTGTTATGCATTGACGGAATTGCACGTCAAATAGGCGATAGAAACCGGTTTTGAATCTGCAGACCACATCTTTGGTCTGGACATACTTGCTTCCGTCTGGGACCTCAACCTGGGTGCTTTTGCCAGTCATACACAATCAAAAGAAATTTGGTCGAAAGTTTCAAGGCTGAGACTCAATTGGCTATTTGCGTACTTCTGATCAAGTTAGGAAAATACTGATGTAATTGCGACGCACAATCATTTATTATTTGAAAAATTGAATAAAAGAGTGTTTTTTTTGGAAAATTAAATCTATGTTAGTATTTTGATATTTAGTTTTACGAATGAATTCAATTAGTATTTTAATTCTAATGCGATTTTAACTGTTTGATCTCTTTTTACTGTATCAGTTTTAGGAAATAAATTTTTTGAGTTCTGTACTTACTTTGCTCAGCAATTTATGGGGTACTAATCTACGTTTTTGTCTAAGTTTTCTGTGTGACTTTGAACAAGCATAATGTATTTTAGAACCATCAATGCGTGATATTAGATTTTAATAAGGTTTTCGCTAAGCAGATTTTGATCAAAAAATGAATTTCGATTGGGTTGACAAAATGACCTGAAGTTGCGAGTGGTCACTGAGTGATCGTTAAGCCGAAGGCTGAGAAAAGTTTCGTCCAATTAAATGTTTTAACTTGGTGGAATCCACTGTTAGTTTGGTATCCTCAGATCTCTGCCATTTGCTTTCTGTTTAAGCTCAATTTGGACCACATGTTTCAACCTACTGGTTCCTGAAAGTTTTGATATTCAAAATCTGAGGTTTTTGAAAACTATCGGCTAAACGTTGGTTGTTTACTCTCAGAATCAACGAGTAGAACATTATTTTGCTTCCATTGTTGAGCCTCTTATGCAGAAAATTCAATCCATCAATTTGTCAACTCGATTAATTTACTCTTACTACCATAGTGTCACTGAAACAACTTTAACTCATACTGTTTTGTTTGTTATATAAAGAAGCTTGGATGATAATTACAATGGGTTCGGAGTTCCTCTTCTCTCGTAATGACGCTCTGTGAGATTGAGTTTTTTGTCTCGTTTTCGACAATTTGGGGAGAAATAGTTGTTTAGGCCGTATTTGCTCTATTGTTTATTGTGCGCGATGCTTTTTTCCTTGCAGTCCTAGAAATAATTGTTGCGAGTTAAGTGTTCTAATTTAATCACCAATTTTGCCTGGTGAATTTGACGTATAAATTGGTTTGTATTTGATTGGCTCGGAAATTCAAAAGAAAAACGTTGAAACTGGGGTCAGCAGTAAAATTGGGTCTATTTGTTATCTGTTGCTGATCGTTGTTTCTGTGTTACTTGTTTATTGCCAAATCTTTTGCTCGCCGGGGGTTCATTGTCTCCTAAAGGAACTCTATAAAATTTGTGATCAACATAAATTACGAATACATCACGAATTATTGTATCTTTCCATCGCGGATCGCAATTTTCGGCTAATTCTTCATTTTTCCAAAGAATTGTTTCACAAATTGTTTTTTTTTGGTTTTCTTTGGTCAAAAAGAAGTAGTAAGTAAATACTGTCTCAAGAGAGGGGGGTTATCCTACGATACTTAAACATGAGATAGTAGGGGGTTATCCTAGACGGAAAGGGATTAAGGGGATTAGGCCGCCTTGAAACTCATTTTTCCGTCAAGAAAACCCTATCGACGGTTGATTTGAAAGCTTTTCACGAAATTTACAAGGAATTGAAAAAGGATTATTCTCAATACGGTGAAAGGTTTGTTTATTTCTTGGCAACATGTCAGTACTTGGATCCTGACCCTGATTTGGATATTGCGATGAAAATGCGAGCCTCTGGTGGACTGATTGGTATTGATAATTCTTCTCTGGGCAAGTATTTCAAGTCTTACAAAATTTTGAGTTTACATGCTATACTTCACGACGCTTCAGGTTTTGTCTTTGAATATAGTGAAAAAGGGCCGGGCTATTCGTATGTCCTACCCTGTCCACTGACAAACGAGTACCTTGGTCACGTGACAGGACTTGCCTTCTGTCTATATGTAAAAACTTTTTAAAGTAATTTATTCAGTTTGCTGGAATGTTGAAATCACGACAAGTTGTTTTTGATTTTGAAGGCTTTCGACATGAAAAGTCTGGTTTTATTATTAAACAACTAGCTGTTTCGACAGAAAACTATTGCGATACTGTGTCATTTTTACACCCAACTTCATTCAACATACTGTCTTCGAGTGAGAGACGATCATACAGTTGGGTATCAAAATATCTCCATGGTTTGAATTGGGAGAGTGGATATTATCCATATTGTTATTTGCAATAAATTTTTGATAGCATAGCACTTCAATTTCCCTTGGCAACTTTTTATGCAAAGGGAACAGAAAAAACAGAATATCCTCCGAAACTTCTCAAGAAGGACGTTATTAATTTAGAGATTTTATTATGTCAAAAAATTGAAAATTTGAAATTTTATCACGAGACACCAATTTGTACTTTACATGTTTTAAGCTGTCCTAAGCGACAAAGCAATAAACACTGTGCAAGAAAAAAATTATACTTTTTTACCTGTGGCTAACGAATGAATCGACGGTCCGAATAAGAAGCACCGTCTCTACTTCAAGTGAACTTGTCCCCAAATTTAGTGGTTTACAGTTGTATTGCGGATGAAAATCAATTAACAGTTACATTTGTCAAAGAGAAAACAATTGACAGTCGTGTTCAAACTGTACTGGGGAATCAGCAAATTGTCTGTACTGGAGCTGAAATAGAAGCCTTCAAGAAATTCCTTCCGCTTTTGGAGTTTTTTCAATTGTACCATGTCTTTGGAAGAGAAAATGCGAAAACTGAAACTAACCCCTTTACCTATGCCCAAGCGTGCAGTACCAGTTCTCTGATGTCACTCAACGATAAGAGCCTTCCAGCTGAAATAAGACAAAGAATTGAAAAGAACAACGTACAGTCAATTGTTTTCAGAGACAAAACTGACAGAGTAAATGCAAACTACACCATTACTTTTATTAATGACAATCAAAACTTTTCAAAACTCAATTTTTCTCATATTAGTTTCTCTGGTAAAACTTGTGTTTTTCCAGCTGGAATGTGAAGAGTCTACATTTTGGTTTTCTCTTCTTTCTTGTACAGTTGGATACGCTCTTCCCAACCCAAAATTATTAATAAAATTATTTCAACAACTGACCGGTTGTTTATGGCCGTTTGCGGTCCGTCATGTTGTGGAAAAACGGAGCTTATTTTCAGAATGTTAATCGAAAACACTTTTTCTCCAAAGTTCCTCTCGATTTTTTATTTCGACCAACATGAACAACCCAAATTTAAGTCACTAGAGGCAAAATTAAACATACAGTTTACCAAATTTTCAAACTTCAATTTGATATTGGAGCTCGAAACCTTTCTGTTGGTGTTTGACGTTTCATGCGAAGAAATTTTTAATGACAAAGGGTTTTCGAAATTGGCTACAGCAGGACGTCACAAAAACAATAGTGTAACTTACGTACAACACAATTTATTTCAACAAAGTAAATGGTCACGAACTATTGATCTTAATACAACACACATCATTTTATTTAAATCACCCCGTGACATTCAATAGATTGCTTTAATTGGTCGACAGTTTAATAAAACGCATTTTTTGAAAGATAGCTACGAGCTAGCAACCAAACAACCCTTTGGTCATTTACTGATCAATCTGGATGCAAAAACATAGGAAGTTTTACGTTACTGCTCCAATATTGTTCCACCGGGACCATCCGTTTTTTACCTTCCCCCAGATAAAGCTGTTAAATCCAATTTGAGTAATGAGAGAGAAAGAGCTTTGTATGCTGCGGCAAATGTTAGAGACCTCGGACATAAAATCAAAAGAACTAATCAAGTGGGCACCAAATAGTTTTATTAACTTTCTTTGCGTTTGTTTGCTTTATGTTGTCAATGGTAACATTCCCGTCAAGAAAACTTTAATACAAGGCAATGAAAATTCATTTAAAAAACTTTTATCTAAACGAACAAGTTTAAAAAATAAAAGGCAGATTTTTGCTAAAAACACGGTTCTTTTGAAAGGTATTGCTCTCTCGTGTTACTTTCATCTAAGGAAGTGATAATATATACTGAAGAATTTATTTTAATTCCCAAAACAATGTTCATGTCAACACAACCGGCAAAAAGTGAAAAGGTGAAAAAATTAAGGGCAATTTTTATCAACCAGAGTTACAGCTTGTTCGTATAGAGAAAAATGAGTGAAAACCGTTTCACTGATGAATTCACTGTGCATGTTATTTCATCTGATTCAATGGCAATTCTTGACTCTAACACTCTCAGTTCATTTCGAAACTTTTTCAATGATGAAATTCAACTCGCTGGTGACTGGAGATTAGCTCTCAGTGAGATCATTTTCCCCACAAAAATTGAGCATATTGTAAATGGAGACATGGTAGTATATAGCTTAAAAGGGTACGAAGACAGCCAGAAAAGGGCTACTGAAGCCAATGTGATCTCTCGTCCTTATAACGGGGAAAAATTGTCTATCATGACGGGAACATATAACTCAGTTGTTGACATACTAACTACTATCAAACGAAATTTGGGACTACCAAACTTTTCATTCATACAGATCAAGAAAACTGGAAAGTTTGAAATTTTGATGGGGAAAAATGAGGGAATTACTTTTCCAAGTAAGGAAATTCCGAGCACTATCGGTTTTTCGGGCATTCCAGATGGCAGTGGAGTACACATAGGGTACAAAATGAAAAGCGCAACATCAAACAACCAAATGAAGAGTGATGAAACGGCAGCATACTATGGAGAATTTCCCGTTGATCTTTGCTCAGGAAAGCACATAACTTTTATTTTTACGAAAATTATTGAGTACCAGTACGTTGGTGATACATCTGCAATAAAAGCAGCGGAAATTGCTCGAAGAAAAAATTTGGTCAGAGAGTCAGCAGAATGTACTTTTTATGGTAAAGTAGCGGTAGACTTTTTCACATGTGATAAAAATTTGTTCAGTGGTGTAACACTTCGTATTGAATTCAGAAGATCTATTGATAATTTTGTTATCGTTTCCGATGATGCTGCAACACATTACAAAGTGAAAATTGTTGAAGCTAATTTGTACGTTCGCAAGATGACATTGAATGAAGAGATCGTGTCTGCCATTGAAAAAACCTTGCTTACTAGCCCTGCTGCCTATCCCTACTTTGAAATTTTGACAAAGACGTTTTTGGCTTCAACTGGTCCGCATAGTTGGAAGCAAGAGAATATTTTTGCACGAGAGCCAATCCGAAGATTAGCCATATGTCTCAATACAAACGAAGCTTTTTTGGGCAACAACATGCAAAATTCATTTCCTTTTCAAAAATTTGACTTGGAACAGATATATATTTATTGCAACAGATTACCGGCGACTAATAGCCCAATATCTACAGCTGATAACAAACTCCTTTATTTTAATACAATATCAGATTTAGCCTATATTGACAATGGACACGGAATAAGTCTGTCAGACTATCCCAACCATTTTATAATGGTATTTGATCTGACTAGCACCCAACAAGCTTCTCATGATTTTATACATCCGGAGCTAACAGACTGTTCCATATCTATCGAGTTGAAGTATTCAGCGGCGTTACCGACCAATATTGAAATTTTTATCTTTGGAGAAAAAACTAGTACAATTTTTTTTGATACTGCGCGACGAGTGTCAAAAAATCATATTCTAACAAACGTATTCACTTATTGATGCAAACGGTGAAAAAATTGAAGGCAAATTATATCAACCAGAACTACAACTTGTTCGTATAGAGAAAAATGAGTGAAAACCATTTCACTGATGAATTCACTGTGCTTGTTATTTCATCTCCTTCAATGGAAATTTTTGACTCTAACACTCTCAGTTCATTTCGAAACTTTTTCAATGATGAAATTCAACTCGCTGGTGACTGGAGATTAGCTCTCAGTGAGATCATTTTCCCCACAAAAATTGAGCATATTGTAAATGGAGACATGGTAGTGTATAGCTTAAAGGGTACGAAGACAGCCAGAGAAGAGCTACTGAAGCCAATGTGATCTCTCGTCCTTTTAACGGGGAGAAATTGTCTATCATGACGGGAACATATAACTCAGTTGTTAACCTACTAACTACTATCAAACGAACTGTTGGACTACCAAACTTTTCATTCAGAGAGATCAAGAAGACTGGAAAGTTTGAAATGTTGATGGGGAAAAATGAAGGAATTACTTTTCCAAGTAAGGAAATTCCGAGCATTATCGGTTTTTCGGGCATTCCAGATGGCAGTGGAGTACACATAGCGTACAAAATGAAAAGCGTAGCATCAAACAGACTAAAGAAGAGTGATGAAACGGCAGCATACTATGGAGATTTTCCCGTTGATCTTTGCTCAGGAAAGCACTTAATTTTTATTTATACGAATATTATTGAGTACCTAAACGTTGGTGATACAAAAGCCGCCTCGCTTCGAGTCATTGATTCAAAGCAACGTCTGAAAAACGGTAGTGTTTGCGAGCTTGAACCAACTCATCGAATTGTTTTTTCCAATTTAGATTACAAAAAACTCTTATCAAACACTATACAATCAATATCGATTGAGCTTCGCACAGAAACGGGAGAATTGGTTCCCTTTTCGGAACCGGTAAAGTCATTTTAACCCTTCAGCTCAAAAAATTTTCCAATTAGCATGGACTCTTATTACGCTAACCAAGCAACATCCTTACCATATTTCTCTGGCCACTACAGGCAAAGAGGCAGCGGTTTTGGTGCACTAGCTGCGGGGATTGGACGGGTCGCTTTACCGCTAGCTCGACGTTTCATTCTTCCTACTGCAAAACGTATTGGAACACAACTTTTAAGGCAAAGTGTTCCAGAGTTGTTAGACGTTGTCAGCAGTAAAAAATTACCCAAACAAACACTCAAAAATACAATAAGCAACACTGTTGAAAAACAAACAGGGGGATCAAGACTTCGGCAACAAAGAAAAACGATTAGGAGTTGCTCAAAAAAATCACCAAAAAACATTAATCAAACAAAACTTGGTCATTTCAAAAAAAGAGTTCCAAAAAGAATTCGGTCTGATTTCTTCATTCAAGTTAAATATGATCGATAACCTGTTACCAAACGAAGCAACCCATAGCTCTTTGGATCTGTTTGAGAAACCGACGCTCTTGGTGACTTTCGATGGAAGTTTTTGTCAAAAATTGGGACCTGTTTATAGTCCTGTTGGACCCATGATAGAGTTCGAGTTAACTGGTGACCGCAACAACTTTATTGATTTACAAAAAATTTTTTTTGAAATCAAATGCAAAATTGTTCAGTCTTCGGGAGCTTATCTCAAATATGACGGAGCAGCTACTGCTGACACTGCTAGAACCGATGCTCCTTACTTTTGCAATAATGTGTTGCATTCACTTTTCTCTGACTGCACAGTGTCAGCCAACGGATTGAAAATCTCTAACGCAAATGGAAATTACGCACACAAGAGTTTTATAGAAACTGAGTTCTCATATAACAAAGGTGCAAAGAACACTTGGTTGGCATTTCAAGGCTATTCTTACGAAGAAGATCCATCTGCAATTAAAGCAGCGAAAATTACTCGAAGAAAAAACTTGGTCAGAGAGTAAGCCGAATGCACTTTTTATGGTAAAGTATCGGTAGACTTTTTCACCTGTGATAAATATTTGCTTAGTGGTGTAACAGTTCGTATTGCATTCAGAAGATCTATTGATGATTTTTGTTATAGTTTCCGATGATGCTGCAAAACATTACAAGGTGAAAATTGTTGAAGCTAATTTGTACAATCGCAAGATGACATTGAATGACGAGGTCGTGTCTGCCATTGACAAAAAATTTGCTTACTAGCCCTGCTGCCTATCCCTGCTTTGAAACTTTGACAAAGACGTTTTTGGCTTCAACTGGTCTGCATAGTTGGAAGCAAGAGGATATTTTTGCACGAGAGCCAATCCGAAGATCAGCCACATGTCTCAATACAAACGAAGCTCTTTTGGGCAATAACATGCAAAATTCATTTCATTTCCAAAAATTTGACTTGTAACAGATATATATTTATCGCAACGGATTACCAGTGACTGTTAGCCCAATATCTACAGCTGATAACAAACGCCTTTATTTTAATACAATATCAGATTTAGCCTATATTGACAATGGACACGGAATAAGTCTGTCAGACTATCCCAACCATTTTATAATGGTATTTGATCTGACTAGCACCCAACAAGCTTCTCATGATTTTATACATCCGGAGCTAACAAACTGTTCCATATCTATCGAGTTGAAGTATTCAGCGGCGTTACCAACCAAAATTGAAATTTTTATCGTTGGAGAAAAAAACTAGTACAGTTTTTGTTGATACTGCGCGACGAGTGTCAAAAAATCATATTCTAACAAATTGATGGATGAGGACGACATTAATGATTTAATTCAGAGATGTCAAAAACTAAAGCACAAATTTCGAGGTGTATTTGCAGCAGACAATTTTCCTTCAAAACTGAAAACAAACACTTTCTTACAAAATCTCAAATTCCTGGCACGCACTGGCTCCTCATTTGTAAAAAAGCAACCATCTTCTGTTTGCTGATCCACTCGGACGATCCTTCTCTTCTTACAAAAATATTTATCAACGACTTGCAAATAATAATGTACAGTTTCACCAATTACTTGAAAACCAACCAATTCAAAGTCAAAACTCAGAATTGTGCGGACTCTTTTGTTTTTTATTGCTCATTTAATATTTGATAATAGACACATTGTAAATTTTAGTGATTTTCAATTGATTCGCTTTGCTCTTCAGATGATGCTCTAACAAAACTAACATTGTGAAATAAATTTTTTATATAACTGAATTTTTTCTTCATATACAAGACGAACAAATAGTAAATCAGAATCTATGTTTTGGTTTGCAAAACCACTCATAAATATATCCATAATCTGACAGAAAAGCACCAGAATGAGGACCAATTAAAATTGATTCCACTCTTTTCAAAATTTCACTACTAAATTGATCAGTTTGAGTTTTCGAAGAAATTGTAGAACACACAAAATTGTGAATTGTTTACTGTGGTACAGTTGATGTAGATCTTGCCAATATTTTTGAGATTCCGCTAGTGACCGCTGTAGGTTTTGGTAGTTTTGTTGCCAAGGGTGGAAGTCGCTTGCGTACATTTGCTGCATCCATTTTTTGAAAATAATTGTCTGAAGGTAATTGAAAATAATTGTCTGAAGGTAGTGAAGAGACAGGGTACTGCAAAAGTTTTGATTGGCTTCATGGTCTCAACATCGATTGCACTCTCAATCAGAACGTGAAAATGGTTAGTGGATAATTGACAAAATTCAGATTCAAAATGAGGACACACAGCACAGTTAATCGAAGCTGTTAAGTGTGGCTTTTCGTCAGCAATTAAAAACTTGAACTGCTTTTGAAATTGTTTGAAATTGTTGGGAGAGCGCTCAAACATTGCTTCCACCATATTTACTACACTGATCAAATTTCTGCTTCTTTGCCTGGGGGTGGTTTTGATGGGGAACCTTGCGTTGCAGATTCACGTATTTTTTCTGCTTTTTTGACTAAATTTTCAAATTCTTCTAGAGTCAGAGAAATTCTCTGTTCAAACTCGTAATCCTCGGCCGCTTTCTTGAACAACTTTAGAAACACATATGTTCGGTTCTCTCGTACGTTTTTAAAGTTGCCCTGACCAAACGCTTTTCAGTTTGGGAAATGTCGAAATAGCAATCTCCAAACTGTGTGTCTTTTGAGGAAGTAAAAGGCATGGTAGGCAACTTGTTTGAACACTTTCAGTCAACATAAAGTAAATAACTACGAAGTTAGGAGGCGCGGCAAGTTGGGATCAGACCAGTGTTGTCATAATTTTAAGTGAATCCAGGTGACTGGTAAGTACAATCTCAATTACGCCCCACGGCGTACTTGAGACTGTTCATTTTAGACTTTTATACGTAGATGACCTTAGATAATAGTTAATTAAAACCATAACTCTATAAACCATTAGTTACGTGAACCTACTTGCGAACAAAGATAACAAGTACATATGTTTTGTAAATAAAGCAATAAATTTATCAGCACAACCCACACTTCTGTGTGGGAGAGAGTTAAACATTAATAGTGTATGGACTCATGTATTTTACATACAAGTTGATCTAGAACAGATGTGACCCTAGATATGTTAGTGCAGAGACCACACAATTTTCATGAAACCAATACAAAACAGATGTGACCCCAAAGTCCTCTGTAAAGGAACCACAGTGGGCCTAGTAAGAACGACATGCTATATGCAATATATTATGCAACTAAGTGTGATTAAAGTCTATGCTCCAATCATTTGTTTGGTCTTAGATTAGGCAAACTTTGCGAAACACTTGTTGGGAAAAGAATTTTGTACTTGTGTTCATTTTTAGAAAAAAGTTAATTAATACCATACCTCTATAGACCATTAGTTACGTGAACCTACTTGCGGAAAAATATAACTAGTACATGTTTTTTGTATATGAAGCAATAAATTTATCAGCACAACCAACACTTCTGTGTCGGAGAGAGTTAACCATTAATAGTGTAGGGACTCATGTATTTTACATACAAGTTGATTTAGAACAGATGTGACCCTAGATAGTATAGTGCAGACACCACACACAATTTTCAAAAAACCAATACGAAACAGATGTGAACCCAAATTCCTCTATAAAGGAACCACAGTGCGCCTAGTAAAAACCACATGCTATAAACAAAATATTTTGCAACTAGGTGTGACTAAAGTCTATGCTCCAATCATTTGTTTGGTCTTAGATAAGGCGAACCTTGCGAAACACTTGTTTGGAAAGAATTTTGTACTTGTGTTCATTTTTAGACAATAGTTAATTAAAACCATACCTCTATAAACCATTAGCTACGTGAACCTACTTGCGAACAAAGATAACTAGTACATGTGCTTTGTATATAAAGCAATAAATTTATCAGCACAACAACACTTCTTTGTAGGAGAGAGTTAACCATTATTAGTGTAGGGACTCACGTACTTTACATACAAGTTGATTTAGAACAGATGTGACCCTAGATAGTATAGTGCAGAGACCACACACAATTTACATAAAACCAATACAAAACGGATGTGACCCCAAAATCCTCTGTAAAGGAACCACATTGCTGCTAGTAAAAACCACATGCTATATACAATATATGATGCAACTAGGTGTGACTAAAGTCTATGCTCCAATCCTTTGTTTGGTCTTAGATAAGGCGAACCTTGCAAAACACTTGTTGGGAAAAGAATTTTGTACTTGTGTTCATTTCTTTCTTTTGCTCTTACCTAACAGTTAACTTTTGAAACGAACTTGAACTTCAAAACAATGTTCGTGAAAATTTTTTTGGAGTCTGCTGTCTCCTTTGAGAGAACTCTTGTTTACCAAACAGTGTTTGAAAATTTTGTTGTTCTGATACAACAGAAAAGAAAAAACGATTTGTGGTACACTTACCAGCACTGTTTGATACCGAAGCTGTTTATTAACGCTATTGCTGCCCTACCGGAAAAAAACGGAGCCGGCTAAATGCAGTATCATTACTCCTGGAGGACAGTTACCACCAAAAGCTATACAACAAATGTTTTCGACTGAATAAACTTTGCCGGAAGAAGTGAGACGTATCTTGGACAGATAGGACTGCGATTGTGTGCCCTTATTCGAGAATCAACTGGGTACATATCAAGCCTATGAAAATTTGGGTGATATGTGGGGTGTCAAATCATCACCATCCTCACCGGACAGTCACCTACCGTGTTTCAGAGAGTTCCAACAAATCTTGCTCTGGATTCAAGCCCAACTTTTACTCCAACCCCAAGCCCCTCACTCTTTGAGGATTTGCAGAGGAAGAACAAGATCTCTATGTTATCTGGTTCAAACTTTCAGACACCACAACCCCAAACAAGTTCAGCCGATTTCAAGACACCCAATTGCTCGGAAACTCCAGTAGTATGCGCAGCACCAAAAAAACGAAGACAAGAAGACTCTCCAAGGGACTTTTTTTGACCCCTATTAACTTTTTTAATATTGAATTATATTTCCTTTGCACTTTGGAGTGTTGTGTTACTAGCTTTTGTGAATAGCTCGCTTATTGACACTCTTCTTTTAATCTTTTTACATAGCTAGCAGACTTCAGAATCACAATTTTACAAAAAGGGACATGTTCAAACATGTTCACAAAAACAGTACTGTTTAGTTAAGTTGAGAGAAAATTTCCAAAATGGACATGTTCAAACATGTTCAGAAGGTAATATATAACAGGAAGCAACCAAGTTTCTGATTGGTTGAGAGAAAATTTGTTGAGAAAGCTATTAAAATGTAAAATTAGGTTTGAACAGAAGCTTCAAAAAAAATTCATAAAGTCCTTATCAAACAAAAATCTCATTTAGCAAATCGTTCTTGGTATGCTGGTTTAATACCAGCGCTCCTGTTGGTTATACCTTCAGGTGTTAGTTAAACTAGCAAAGCATCAGTTTTTCAGCTAAAAGGAGGAAAAAAAGAAAGGATTTTTTTTAAAATGAAATTTTTTTCGGTTTTTTTGCTCAAAAAAATTTTTTGGACGCAACAAAAATTTTTTTGGACGCAAAATTTTTCTGGGCTATCGATATGAATAAAAAAATAACCACAATTTGCTTAAAAGTGGGGAAAAAACAAAACATTTTTTTTTGTTTTTCATGGTGACCTTTGACCCCAAAAAAATTGGCTCCAACAGATAGTTGGGATGAAACTGACTATTGCGTTGATGCTATCAGACACTGCGCTACAAAAAAGCTCATAACGCTTGTCAATTTCAACTCAATCCGTCATGAGATAATTAACCATTAATTTACAGCTAGTTAGCACCTAATTAGTCTAATTAGTCATTAATGAAAAAGAAATTCCCATTTTTTTACCAATGATTCGTAACCAATGATACATGCCTGTCACTTTTGGTCATAAGGGTCAGGAACGAAAAACGGCTCCTTCTCCGATTTTCAAAACATCTGGACTTTAACACGTCTCATTAACATCTGGCATTCATCAGCAATTGAAGTACCCGAAATAATAATGATACACCAGTTTTTTTTGAAAAAACCAATTTTTTGGGGGCTGGAAACAAAATCATCTCATAACAGCTGTCACCGAAAAAGGCTTGCAACAGGGGCTTGTCATTAGCTGTCATGTGTTGACATTGATTGATCATGATTGACAGAAAACCTAACTATTTTCCTGATAAAGATGAGGCATTCTTTCTTGTCGGGTCCTACGTTTTGGTGTCTGGGGAGCATTTTTGTTATGACGCCCAACATCGTCAGACGCACCCATCGGCGTCTACAATGAAAACACTACAAAAATTGCTTTTTTGCAACATTAAGCGAAAAAAATGAGCTTTTCATTTGCTTTTAGTGGACTTATTAGCCGTTCAAACACCGTGACGGTAATAGAACTGTGCATCACAACCGTCCCAAGCATCCCTTGTACTTAAAAATTAACAAAGTTTTGAAAAAAGCGATGTTTCTGGAATGGTTTTCAAAATCTCTGTGGAAATCAAATGAAAAAATTTTTTTAATGTAGGTTATTGGAGTGTAATATTACATCAAAATGGTTGAAACACACAATTTTCCTCTTCATTTATGTCAATAGAGCATATTAGCTGTCAAAATGAAGAAAAATATTAAAATATTTGATTGAAATGTCATTAAAAACTCATAAAAGTTTACTTTAACTAAACCTAAAATTTAACAAACCAAAAATTTGCAATTGGTATGTTTGTCACATCACATTTAGCAAATAACTAAAATGAACTACTCTTGGTTTTATAAGTCTTTTTGTATATTGAACTAAATACTCGAAAATCTCAAACAAGTTTTATCATGTCAGTGTTGTTCAGTGGGAAACGTAAAGCGCTAATTTAGTTCAACGCAACTTGATATGTTCATTGTAGTTGACTAAAGCTGGGACAAAACGCGCGCTCTTATTATCCAAAGAAATTCGAAAATTTTGAAAGTTTGAATTGTGCGCCTCTTATAAGAGACTCGTGTAGAATAGAAAGAAATTGGCCATTTGAAGTTGAATTACATGTTTACGAAAGTTGTCATTATCTCTGCTAACTTTTGAATCTTGAATTTTCCAACAATGGTTTTCAATTGCAAATATTGTTCGCCAACTTTTGCTAGGAGGGGAAATCAATCTCGCCATGAGCATCGCTACCACCCCGACGAATAGGTTTACCAGTCTTTACCTGTAGTATTTGTACATACACTTGTAGAAGACGTTCTGAACTGGAACAACACATGAGGACTTAACATCAAGAATTTACAAATTGTTGTCGGTCATGCTATAAGGGCTTTCACGACACCCGACTATTTGCTCAGCATATGAGTTCTTTGCATTCTTTACCTGTCTTTGGCGATCAATTCCAACCAACTCAAGCGCCGGCTGAAACTGCTTTTAATGGTACCCTTCAGAGCTACCATCTGCTGCTAGCAACAACCCAAGCCAACACAGACCTTGCTCAGTTTATGTTCCAGCATAAACCACAAATCGATTCGCTTATAGAACAAAAACTCTCACAAGGATCGCAAAAAGTTCAATTTGGTGCTCATCTTCAACTCTGAAAACCAAGTCAAAACGAAAATCAGGAAGATGAGCTTATTGTAGTTTATGCAAATTCGTTCATGACACCCATTTACAGTCAGGGAATTAGCAGTGAGACGTTCTAGACTATGATCGAGAAGATGGTGATAGTGCTAACAACATTTACCTCTAATGGTAGCGGTTGGGTGCTTGAGAAAGTTATCGAAATAATTATGAACTTTGCCCGCTACCGAACTATAACCGGCTCTTCTTTCATTGCATTACCTTCAAAATTACAAAAATGCCGGGGTTTACCTAATATTCGTAACCATGAAGACGCAAATTGCTTGTTTTACTGTTATATTGGTGCATATCATATGCACAACAATATTAGCTTAGATCGACCAGGAAGGAACTACAACACAGACAAAACTTCACCCAAAACTTACAAGCAAGGCAGCCTTCATCAACCTGTTGGACACTTAGATATTCCCATGGGGCTAGAAGACATCAATAAGCTCGAAAATCTCAATGAAGTTCGAATCAACGCTTTTGGTTATGATGGTAGAGACTTATTTCCACTCAGATTGTCAAAGTTTGTCTCAAACTTCACAATGGATCTATTGTTTTTATACGAAGCTGACTGCTCTCATTATGTATTGATTACCAACTTGGTTAAAGTAGTCTGTCAACTCCGAAATACTAAATTCCGCTTTGCGTTTCATATTTGCCGGAATTGTTTCTGGTTGTGTGAAGAAGGCCTTGCAAAGCTTTTCATATGGAGACCTGCTGGGAAAATGCGCCGGCTGTTGTTCGATTTCCAGCTCCTGGAAAAATTTTATATAAATTCAAAAATTTGGCTGCTACCTGGTTTGTTCCATTACTCACATACTTTGACTTCGAATCTTTCTTGTGACCAGTAGCAGGATGCACGCCCCACGGGGAACAACTCATACACCAGAAATATTGAAAAACACGAGCCCTGTGGGTTTTCACTTGCGGTAACTGATCACAACTCAACGGACCCATCTTCTTCCACGTGGACAGCTCTGAAGATCGCATTACTAAAAAATTATAAACATGTTACACACACTAGCCAAGGATATATATATATATATATATATATATATATATATATGCGCAAACGAGCTTTTCCTTTCATCAGAGGTGACCGTAGCCAGCATCCGAAAAGTGCAGCTAGCGAATGTTGGATATATAACGAGCTTTTTGACAATAATGATGAACAGTCATCAAATGATCTGGATCACTGCCACTACAGCGGACAATTTCTTGGCTGGGCTCATGAAAATTGCAACCGAGCACGACGGAACGTCAACTTTACCCCTGTGGCGGGACATAATATACAAAATTATGATCTTCATCACATTTGTTTAGCCCTGCAATCTTGTGAGCCAACGACCACTGTAAGTGTAATTCCATCTAATGATGAAAAATACATTTCTATGAATTTTGGAGTGCTCGTGGAGACCATAACCCTAGATGATGGAAAGTGATCAAAAAGTATAAAAATCTGAGGTTCATTGATTCATTCAAAATGATGAATTCGTCTCTCGAAAAGTTGCTTGACATTTTACCAAGAGATCGTTTTGGAAAACTTGCTTCTGTCTTTCCTAACCTATCCTCAACAGAACTGAAACTTCTCCAGCAAAAATGATATTACCCCTATTCATATAATAGCGGTCGCGAAAAGTTCAGCGAAAAATCCTTACCACCTCTTAATGAATGGCGTAACACTTTAGAAGAAACACAGTAAAAATAACTCAAGAAAAATTGAACCATGCCAAGACGATGTAGAACACTCTGAGTTGTCAATTTCTACAAGACTACCACGATGCATACCTGAAAACCGATTGCGCTCTTCTCGGTTTGGGTTTCTCCACCAAGAAACTCGATTGCATGCACTTTTACACAATGCCAAATATGGCTGAGGAAGCATCCTTGAGAATATACAAGGCGGAGGTCGAATTGCTTACAGAACGCGAGCACCTCGATATGATAGAAGGAGCAGTAGGTGGGGGAGTATGTTCAGTCTACGAGAAAGTTTACAGCAAATAATAAATATTTGCCAGATTATGACTCTTCACAACGTTCGACATTTGGCTGCTGCGTGGACGCCAATGACCTATACGGTGGCGTCATGCAGAATGAAAAACTCCCTCAGTCAGATTTTACGCTAAATTCTGATATTACACTGGCTGAGATACTAAACTGTCCTGATGATAAGCCTGTCGGTTACTTCGTGGAAGTCGACTTGCATTATCCAGCAAGTCTACAGGATTACCATCAGGACTTCCCCCTCGCACCATCGAAAAACATTGTTGAGGATGACTGGCTCAGCGACTACCAAGTAAATTGGCGAGAGAGTCATAACTTACCCCCTCAAAAGTTCCAAAACTGTTGCAGAATTTTTTCGACAAAGAACATTATGTGTGGCATTACAAGCTGTTGAAACTGTACGTTAACTTGGGATTAGTGGTTAGAAAAGTGCATCGTGTGCTATAGTTTACTCAAAACAATTGGTTAACACCCTATATAACCCTGAACAGGGAGAAGAGACAAGCGGCTTCGAATAAATTTGAGGAGAGTTTCTATAAACTAATGAACAACGCCGTTTATGGGAAAAACTGCAAATCGAAACGTCGACGGATGAAAACTGACCTTACGAGAGACGCAAGACGAACCCTAACCATAGTAAGCAAGTTTGAGTTTGATAAATTTAAAGTGTTTGGCGAAGAAAACATGGCAGCTCTCTCCTCCCGCCCAAGAAAGATCTATTGGGATACACCAACTATGGTAGGGGCCACAATACTTGATCTAGCGAAATACTACATGTATCAGTTTCACTATGGAACAATGCGATCTTCATTTGACTGTCGATTACTTTATAGTGATACTGGGAGCAATGTTCTTGATCAGTTTGACTTCTCAAATTACCCAGAATATCACAAACTGTACAGCGAAGAAAATAAACGCGTCCTCTTAAAATTCAAAAGCGAATTTGCTGGGGATTACATAAAAGAGTTTATATGCCTGAAGCCAAAGCTGTACAGCATTACTTCCGCTAGTGAGTATTTTACGTTTAATGATTCAGGAAAAAAACTAACAAAGTAACAACTAACCTTGTATGATTGTCATGATTTGACTGCTTTTTCTTTTCATAGGTAACCGAAAAATGTTCGCCAAAGGAATAACCAGAGAACCCCAATATTTGCTTTTACATGCAGACTACAACAATACACTTGTGACTGGAAGTACACTGCGCGCCGAAAATACAAGAATTGTTTCGGAAAATTATGTTCTACAAACGGTTTCAACAAATAAAATATGTCTCTCTGCCTTTGATAATATATGCCACATTTTGAACTGGGGGAATTAAAACACTACCATTTGGCCACTATAAAATTGATCACTGCCGAGTCGAAGGTTTTTCTTGGGATAGCGATGAAGTAGAGTGGGACTACGAAAATGTGGAAAATTATGCTCATCTTCTCCTAAATTCGATTCCAAACTGGAACCATAATTATCGTTTTGTTGTGTCGGATACAACAACAAGTGAAAGCCCGGAAGAATGGGAAACACCTGACCCGGGATTTGCATTTACTAGTATTATCAACGATGAAGATATTGATAGCGATGATAATGTAGACTTTGACGCTACCACCAGCTCCAGCTCTTCCTCCCTTAACCCATCCCTTAATTATGAAGCTAATGAGTTTAGTGAAAGTAGTAGCGATTATGAAGAAGTACCAGCATTTAAAGTTGCGCGCAGACAATAAACTTGTACCTAACTGCCTAAACTGCGCCTTTTGAATTCCTGACCGTGTAAATTTTGTGTTTATGAGTGCTAAAATATATTTCAATAAATTGTTGACTTGCAGCTCTTATCGGAACGAAATTGAATTTAGAACAAAGTTGGCTGTTTGACCGAAAACACTTTTGCCGCCTTGGAAATAGTCTTACATAATCACATCTGGTAAAGAATGAAAGTTAATCCCTTTCCGTCTAGGATAAACCCTTATTATCCCTTGTTTAAGTATTGTAGGATAACCCCCCAGGTTTTGATCCAGACCCAAATTGAGCTATGATCAGACCCAATCGACCGCACACCCCTGTGCTCCCAGACCGAAATTACAGGGTCTGGAAAGCGGTTCGAGCGCACAATAGTCTGGACCATGGTCTGATTTCGGTCTGATCAGAGGTCAATGCGGTCTGGACGGTCTGATCATAGTCTTTATAGTCTGGACGATGGTCTGGGTTTGGTCTGATCAGAGGTCAATTCGGTCTGGAAGTTCTGACCATAGTTTTATTAGTCTGGACCATGGTCTGGGTTCGGTCTGATCAGAGGTGAATTCGGTCTGGAGGGCCTGATTTCGAAGGCATTATTTTTTCAATTTTTTGTTTTTTATTGAGGGATGTTGGCTATGCCAAGAGGCAACAATAAAGCAGCGTTCCGATCACAGACTCATCTAAAGTCCGATGACTCTGATCAGAAACAAGGAGTCCAGCTGATAGCAAATGCCGGTCCCCTCAAGAGGAAATTTTGATTAACTGAAGACCACGACGTTTCTTGTGGAAAGCTGTCTAAGTTCATCCATTGAGTCAGAAATATGAACTAAGGGGTAGGGTAAATAAAATTTTTTTCGCAACAGTTAGGTTTCGTTTTCATTAGCAATATATTAAGAATTGGCTTTTCCTTAGATGATTTTAATACTGCAAATACCAGTTTTTATGAAATGAATATATTATAGCAAAATTAAGACATTTGTTCATAATTAAATTCTTTCTCTGATCAGACTATTTTGAGCGCACTTGAGTCTGATCATAGTCTGATTAAGGTCTGGGTAATGGTCTGAAATTAAGTCTGGACCATGGTCTGAAGATAGTCTGATCATAGTCTGTTTATAGTCTGGACAATGGTCTGAATTTGGGTCTGATCATAAGCGCACTATAGTCTGGACAGTGGTCTGGGTTCGGTCTGATCAGAGGACATTTTGGTCTGGAAAGTCTGATCAGAGATCATTTTGGTCTGGATGGTCTGATCAGAGGTAACTTCGGTCTGGAAAGTCTGATCAGAGGTCATTTCAGTCTGCATAGTCTGATCATAGCTCAATTTGGGTCTGGACCTAAACATGGGCCCCCTCTCTTGAGAGAGTATTTACTTACTACTAAAAAGCATAAAGTGCAAACTCAAAACGGAAGTGTTGTTCATCAATTCCCAAAGAGCACTGGTGCTGAGATTGTCAATTTCTAAGTGTCAATTCTTGCTGTTGAAAACTCATTGTTTTCATTGCTTTCATTGCTGATACTACAGAGAAAAATGTTTATCGATCTGCCAAATCCCATGGTTTTTCTCTGCAAAGTCTTCCAATATCCACAAGTTTTTGACAGCAATTAAGCAAATTTAAATTTTGCTGAACATTTCGGGAGTTGGAGGCAAAAATACTTGATCTTGCTGGTGTCCAAGAAGTGTATTCAGAGCGGTATTTTTCTGGTGTGCCCCTTAAATGGTTGATTAATGGAGGGGCACGTTTAGATGCTGACTGTTCTATGTCCTGCTTTAATAACAAGTACTATCTTTAGAATTGCGAAACAATCTCAATAAATTTGTTAGCAAGCTTCACGGAGCGAAGTCACAACTAAATTGTTTGAAAATATACGCAAAACAAGGTTAAGAAATTAAATCTACAAACATACCAGAGGCACTAAAACGTAGTGATTGAATTCTTTTCTATGATTAAAGGAAGAAAAAATTGGTATTCGGTCGGGAAAGAACAGGTATTGCATTAAATTCAATTGTGAGACCATGCGTTTGTTTTGAGTAGAGAAGGATTGGCACAGCAATTGCAGTTCTTGAAGGTCACAAACTTCAATCCAAGTCTGCAGATGTGAGACTTGGTGATGTTGCCCTAGTTGTTAATGTTTTAGGCTCAAAAGAGGTAATTGAAATAATCGATAGTTATAAAAATGACGAAATTTGAAAAAAAATCCAGTTTATTTTACTTCTCTATCACTCACTATTCCAAGACACTTCTGCTGACATGGAAACGTGGTACGACTCCATTTATTACCTATACATAATGTCACTGAAACAACTCTACCTCATATTGCGTTGTTTGTTACATAAAGAGGCTCGTAGTCCATATTTACATTGGGTTTCGAGTTATCTTCTTCTACCGAATTGATGCTTCAGTCTTTTGTCGTTATTCCGACAATCTGGGGAAAAATAGTGACTGAGGCCACATTTGCGGCATTGTTTTTCATGCGCGATGCATTTTCGCTTGCAGTCATTAGTCCACTGTAGTCCATAATTTTTACATTTTGTTTTAGAATTGCGCGTTGCGAGTTGGGTGTTCGAGTTCAATCGTCAAATTGTTGTTATGAAGGAAGGAGGAAAAAATAGGTATTCCGTCGATCAGGAATAGTTAGTGCTTTCAAATTCACTTTTGATAGCAATGCGTCTGTTTTAAGTAGAATAGGATTCGAACAGCAACTGCAGTTCTTCAAAGTCACTATTCCAAGACAATTCTGCTGATCATGAAATGTGGTACAACTTTATCAGTTATTAAGGCTCAAAGGGGACACTATAGGAAGAGAAGAATTAAAAGATTGTTATGAAGAAAAAATTAGCATGATGAACAGCAGGATGTTTGATTAAACAAACTGCATCTGAGACAGAGATAAATATATACCAAGTGAACAGATAATTGTTTCCTGCAATACACAAGAAATTAAGGTTAATACATTATGAAACCGGCTAAAATGGTAGAAAAATATCCTTGTGTACTACAAATCTGCCAAAAAATAAATTAATAAAGTGTAACAGATTAATTTTAAATTCGCAACAAGTATTTACAGTTCAGAGGTCACCAAAGTGGAACCAATTTGTCACAATACAATGAAAACACCATCACAATAATGATGAAAAAAATGCTGGTAATCATAAATAGACCAAAACATTTGCCAATCTTACAGCTAATAACAGTGCTAATATTAAACTGATGAAATATAAATTTAAAATTACAACAAATTGAAAATGGCAATTGCAAATTACAAAACAAAAAGAAACACTTTAATTCTGATGACTATAAAAAAACTAATTCCAATTATGCATTTTAATGTATATTTTACGTGCAAAATCTATTTATGTTTATAATAGTGATTTACAATTTTGAACCAACGAATATTTGAACCAAGGAATATTTTAGTTCAAAATTTTTTAAACAGATTAAACACAAGGCGTGAACCCAGCAAATCAAGTGCTATTGAATTTGAAACTTTGCCAAGACTGATTGGTTGATAAGCGAAAAAGTCTGGTCCTGATTTGTATTTCTGAATTTGATAAGCAATCAATTTACATTTAGAATCATTTTTCTATTATTTCTTTAGTCTGGTAAACCATTCCAATCATTGATTGCTTTACGAGTAAAGCAGTTTTGTAATTTTTGTCCGTTGAACTTACCGTTCACGAAATGATTTTTTCCTGCGTGATTGTACTATTGACCAAGTAGGAAGCGATTGACCCATTTTTGTGGAGAAAGCAGTTAGCTAGCCCGATTTAATTTACCAAAAGTATAATCTATTGGTTTCAAAGAAAAGTTTTGAAGGTAAAATGTTATGTTCTAGTCTCAGTTCATTGGTTGACTCAAACTTCGACCGATAAAATGAAGCTTTCAAGGCCCAGTTGATTTCTTCTTTTTTGACACTAGAAGATTTTTTCCAATCGATTGAGTTACTACGGCAGAGTAATGAAGCTGACTCAAAACAAGAGCATTCGTCTTAATGATAACAATGGTGAAGAGTTGCTTATGGTGCTCATACCAAGACTCATTTTTTCAACAAAAATTTAACTTCGCTCTGTAATTTTAATCTACTGTCTATATGAACACCTCAGTATTTGATTTCTTGTTTTTCCTCATCGAGAGCGCCATCAATTTTTAGAATTTTTTTCTGATTTTTTCTTTCGATTTTGCTAAAAACTATAAACTGTGTTCCTGAAGCGTTTAAACTCTGTTGATGTTCTTTGAAATAACTGGTTAATTTCATAGCACATGATGAGAGCTGGTTTCTGTTTATTTTAAATTGAATGGCCAGATGTGAAAATAACTGAGTCTTCTGCACATTGAATTAGCTCTACTTTGTTGTTAAATTGTTCATGCTTATCAGTTATATACAGATTGAACAAATGAGAAATGAGGTCCTAAAACAGTGCGCCGAGGAACACCTCCTTCAACACTTAAACTGTCTGAAAAATTATCATTTAATACCACTGACTGTACTCGATCCGATAGCAAACCACCAATTAATTTCAGTTCAGATAAGTGAAAGCCCAGATTATCAAGCTTGATGCTTAGTATCTCAATATTAAAAGCCTTGGAAAGATCAAGGAACGCTGCTGTTACCATTTTTTTAGTCTGTTTCTTTTCTGATGAACTCTGTTGCGTACATTAGTGCATTAGTTGTAAATCTTTTTTTGAAAACAAATTAATGTTTACTGAAAATGAGTTTAACATTCAAATAATTGTTGATTTGATTTCGCATAAGTGTTTCAATTACTTTAGGGAGACAGGGGGTAACTGTTATTGGTCTATAATTATTCGGTTCTTCAAGGGCCCCTCTTCTGATAAGAGGTTTTATATGGGCATTTTTTAGGCATTTGGGAAAAAAATTCCTTTATGCAATTGTTCACATTGTTGGTTAGATGACGGGCAATAATAGGAATAGGACACCCATCTTTAACAGCCCATGCGGGAAAAAGAGAAGGTCCAAGAGGTTGGATTATTTTTACTAAGAGATTTTATAGCATCAAAACATTCTTTTTCGGTGAAAAATCTGAACGAAAATGTTTTTCAGTAATAGCGTTTTTGTTTCGGAAGAGGTTTCTCTGACCCGGAAAATTTACCTAATATTGAAATCTATAGTTCAGAAGATTGGCTGTTTTTTTAGGGTCTGTGACATAATCGTTGATCATATTTTTAATTTTTTAAGCATGTTCTGGTCGGCTGTTTTTTTTTCGAGTTTCTAAGGTTCAAGTTTTTTTTTCAAGTTATCTCGTTAATAAGCAACCATCTCTTCCTGCCTGCTGCTTTCAGTGGCTTCAGTTAAAATCTGATAAAAAATTTTTAATAATATTCACTAAAAGAAGTAACTGAATTTTTTTCACGAGAGAAAAATTGTTTGAATTTCTAATCGGCCAGGAAATTTTCACGATTAATCATAGGCTGTCTTGTGGTATTAGGTATCCATTTTTCGGATAGAAGAAAAATGTTTTTGTCGTTTCTGATAAAACACTTTCTTATTGGAGCTTGCTTCTCCAGCGCTTCCACAAATGTATTAGTAAAGAGATCAAACATTACATCAATATCCGAAATTTGATATAATTTATCACTATTTGACGAATACAAAATTTGTCTTAACTGTTCTGCCTTAGAATCTTAGAACGTTTTTATTTTGCTATGCTGCTTGCTTATCTTTTGGCTTTTTAAAAGATGTAGGGTAGTAATATGGTCACTGAAATCGCATTGTCAAAACTATAGTACTGTTCGCCGTAAAATTGTCTGAAACCATATAATCAATAAGACTTCTGGTAAAAGTTTTTCTACTGATACGAATTGCAATTTCTTTGTTCCCAACTTCTAAACTATGCGGCGTTTAACAAGTCTTTAAATTCTGTTTTTTTTTTCAACTTTAAAATAGTTCATTTTATAGTCCCCCACTAAAACAATTGTCTCGTTTCGTGAAACAACGTTATCAATATTAAAAGCAAAATCATCTTGGGATTCTTAGGCAATACGTCAAGTTAAGTAGCAAGTTCTGTTTGTGAGGTAGTTTAAAACTAATCCAAAGGCTTTCAAATTGTTCGTAAATCTTTTTAAATCGTTTCGAATTTTTGGTGATAAATGTTTTGGGGCCAAAATCATTACTTGACCTCTTTTTCTAAGTTTGTTTTCATTCATTACTTTTCTATCGTATATAAAGCAGCATAGATTTTCTTTGTCGGAGTTGTACCACTGTTCATGGTCATTCTCAATGAAAAAAAGTTCTGTATAGCAGTAAAAACAATGAGGACCCCAGACGTTAATCAGATTTATTAATTGATGTTTTTTATTTATTTATTTACCAGGCTCTTGCAATTCAGATCAAACATTTTGAGGACATTTTTGCTTTTTCGCTTTCGAGACTGTTGAGCAGTAATTTTCAATGGGCCAAGGGTTGATTTCGACATTGCCTGCTAGAAGCAGCGCGACAGCACATATGTCAAGGCAGCGATATTTTACTAAACATATGGGTCTCAATTGTGATAAAGAAAGACATTGGTCCGGTTTTTGCCCATACTTTGTACTATTCCTAATTGCCTTGAAGATTTAAAGTCTACAATTAACAATATGTTTTGCTGTTATTGACGCTGGAAGTCTTGAGGCTAATAGCGGAAGAACCAGATTGAAGCACTTTATTTGCAGGGAAATAAACCAAAAAAGTATTAGAATAAATATAATCAACAAAACAATGAAGTTTGAACAACCCAGAACCCATTTTCGTTAAAAGTAAAACCTTAAATCACGAGTTTTTGGAAGGCAGTTTACATTATTGTGTGGATAATGACCATAATGTGATTGGGGGCGGAAATTGTTATTATAGTTTCGATAATGGTAATTACCGTTTCTATCACAATTGAAAACTGAGGTGCTTGTTTTTGTAGCATTGAACGGTTGAAAACGATAGTTTTGTTTGAAGCGAAGAACTGGTGCTGTGACCCCAAAAGTTTTATTCTGGTAATTCCTTGCGGACAAAAACTGCAATTCAATGTCATCAGCAGATGCGATAAGAGTAAATTCTTTAAAAAAGGAACGCCATGTTTATGATTTAAGTGGACATTGTTAAAATACAGATGATTATTGCTGCCATTTTTGTCATGATGCTAATCAGATTGATTGATATTTAATCCTTTGAAATTTGCATTGAGCGAAAGAATCGTAACCGATGAGTTATTAGCCTAATAGTCGTGAATAAACTTAAATTCGTTGATCAGTTCGTTTTTTTTTCCTTATTCTGAACTGCACATTTCAGTAGAAGCATTTCACAAACTACACATACGTCCGGATCAAACTTTTTGATGCATTTATCTACCAACTTCTTGTGTTCTTTAAAGTTTTGACTTGCATTTTTTCCCTGCTTCAAAACATTGTTTGTTCCATCCTGCACAATTATTGTTTTCATGTTTTTGTCTTCAATTAAAAGAAAACTTTGAGCTTTTCGTCAGTCGTTGATTGCCTATAAGCATGAAAAGAGCAATCAGCAGGCATGGATTTATCGTTCTCCAGTTTTGCTATAACGCTGCTACCAAATTATCGTTTCTTTTTAAAAGATTTTTTGGAAAAGAACTTACTAACTCATAGTCATCCGTTTGAAATACTGCGTCAAAATTGGAAGCACTTGGCCTACCTTGAAGACTCGTATCATGGGTTTTGATTGAAGATAACATAACGTTTTCCATTGCTTGAGTAAATTTAGTAATTTTCGTTTCAATAAATTTACCTTTTACTTCAAGTTTCTTGTATGTTTTTACGCAAAGTTGATAGATATCATGTTTTCATGGTGAGGTAAATTGCTTTTCGTCGACATTGTCAACATAGTCTTTATGTACCGTAAATCATGAGTTTCAGAGATGTTCAGCAAAGTTGAAAGCAAAATGTGCATTCTATTATTACAGGACAGATGTTTTTTGACATAACCAACGTATTTTAGCTGTAGAAACTTTGAGCAAAGTCAAAATGATGTTTCTTTATTCACAAGATGCAACTGATTTCAATGTGCTTTATTGCGACTGATTTCAATGTGCTTTATTATGCAACTGATTTCAATGTGCTACTACCAGAGAGAATAATAGTTTAGAAGAGAAGAACTGAGTTTTTTTATATAATTAAACAGAACTGCAATCTGAATTTCAGGGATTTTTGATACGATACAAATCCACAAATAAACAGATTAGCAATTAATGGTGTACCAAGTGTATGATAGTTGAAAAACTTGATGAGCGTCAGTGTATTCTTAAATTCAAAGCAACATACATTGAACATTATAATATATTAGAAAACGAATTGGTTATATTTGGGATTTTTCAAATTTAGCGATGAGCACGAACGCATGTTTTTTAAGGAGTTGCACTTGAAAGAAAATTGGAAGCCTAATTCCGGGGTCGAGGTTTCAAGGCTAAAATTCGCTTAAAAAATGTAAGATTTGCGGTGAATGCGGTGAAAAGATGTAAGAATTGCGATTTTTAGCTTTGGATGCGATGAATGTGGTGGAAAAAAACAATTCAACGCAAGGAACCGCAAATCCTACAAAAAATCAGCGATAAATTTACTGTAAGTTTTTTAGGGTGAATTTTGGTAAGATTTGCGGATTTTAGCGATGAAATTTCACCGCTTCCCGTTGGGAGCCGTTAATTATTTTTTTTCAAAGCTTAAGCAGTGAAAATAAAAAATTCACCGCTAAAAATGCAAATTTTGCAAAATTTCAACGCATTTGCTCGTTTATTGCATGTTTATTGAATCTGATTTATACTCTCAAAAAATGTCATAAGTTAGTCAGAAATGGCGCAGCGGAACAATAAATGGTTGACATGCATGAGATGAGAAGTTCGAACCCGTTTACGGCAGTTAAAATTTTGTATGAAATCCGGTGAATGCGGTGAAAATAAAAATTTCAGCGCTAAAAATTGCAAATCTTACAAAAATTCACCGCTGAAAACCGCATTCATCGCCAAAAGATGCGGGCGCTTTGTGGTGAAATTTTTTATTGTTAACCGCTAATCACCGCAATTCTTACATTATTTTTCGACCAAATCTCGACCAGGGTTAGTTTGGAGATGCAGTAAGTCTTCCACGTTGTTTTTATTTGCACATCAAATACCAACATGATGACCTCACGTTCGTAATCTTCGTATTCAAATGTTGGTGTGGGTGCAATGAGAGGTCGAATACGTGGATCAGGGGGCTGACTATTGCAGGTCTAAATCAGCTTCATCTACCGGAGGAGGTGACAATTCCTAAAAGCGGTCATAATCAACGGAATTACGGCTATAATCCTTCAAAGTTGTCTTGTCGTTTTTTTAACCGCATTTGTGCCTTCATCAAAATCGATATTCAAGAAATCTTGTTTGTTCGCAACAGCAATGATTGTTTGCCAATGTATGAAGTTAACCCAAAGAAAGAGAACTTGATGCACCTTGCCAAGACATGCAAGGTCTTGACAGTCTTGACAAAACATGGATCATCTTACCAAGATCCTGATAGGACAAAAGTCCTTGGTACATCATGGTAAGGTCTTGCCATGATCTCATCAAGCTGTATCAAGAAAACTTCTTAATTAAGCTTGCCAAGATCATGGTAAAACATGGTAATAGAATTTTCACTGAAATTGAGAGGCGTAATAAGTAATTAAAGTGTTGTGATTGCTCTTTTGCTGAGCATTATTTTTTAAATATTATTCATATTTATTATATGAATTTATAATTGTGTTCGTGACACATTTTCTGGGCTGCTTAATATTAGTTGAGTTGTGGCGCCATTGAACATTTTGTGGTTTGGTTGGTCTTGGTGCCGTTATTTCTATTAAAACATTGGAAATCGCCGATGCCGCTCCAAATGTATTGTGAGAGTTCTGCGGCGTATTTTTAATATAATTATATACATATTTGTCAAGTATTTAATATGACTATTGCTTTTCTCCTATGTCGTCATGTCATATTGGAGCGAACAATTTTGAGCAGAAAGCCACAATTAGGATTTCGCTGGGCGTTTGTTCCATATTTTACCGATTCGCCTTTACTGCCTACTTTTTCAGGCAATCCGGGTTCTTAAACATATGATGTATGTGGGGAATTGTTCAACCCCGACGCCCAAAGTCTACCGTCAACCCCTGTGTCGAAGTCTCGCTGAGACCTTTGCGGTTTCTTTTTGATTGTTTGGACGATTCTCGGGCCAATTTTAAATCAATAAACTTTTCTGCCCTGATATGTGATTATTTTAGTTTTGGGTGAGGAACGAACGAGAAACTGAGGTGTTTGCATCTTCTTAGTATCATTTTCCATCATCTTTTTGAATTTTTTTCATGGCTTTTTTTTCAGGAGGTTGCTTCGAACTGCAGTTAACCGCCCTTATTGTTCAAGTAACCTGTCACTGGTACAGTGTCGTTGTCTAAATAGTGATTTAAATTACCTTCTTTATCGAAATCTAAACTAATTGTCCAATGACTTATGTATTTAAGAGGTGCATTGCTAGTCTACCCTAATGTACTTGAATTGATGTTATTTTTGTACTTTTTGGTCAAAGGCGAAATTGAAAAACAATTGATTGTACTCATTTCTTTAATTTTTATTTGTTGTCTTTGCATGTTATTTTCATGCAACCAAATTATTTTTTTTCCAATTATTTTTGTTGACGTCGTTTAGACGTCGTTTAAATGTTTGTTTAAATCTTTCAACGGAAGCAATGCCTCGGTGACCTTGTATCAATTTTTTATTGTGATTGAAAAAAAAAAATTTTAATTTCTGAAAGACAGTGTACATGATCTAAGCGAGTTTCTGGAAAATCCTCCATCAAATGTATATTCTTCTAAAAATTTCATAACACTTTACCAAATAACTCGTGCAAAGACTTCATCAGCTGGAAATTTTGAATACGTTTTTATTACCTGGCAAATAGTAAACCTGGATTGCTTCATTAAGAACGCGACTATCAAACACAATTCAACTGAATTTCCTCATTCGGTTTAGAGCAATCTAGATAAGACTTCCAATGGGACGTTGGTATCATTGCTTCAAAATCTTTTTAAGTTCTCAGCAGGATTTACAGTTTGGCACAATTTTGATTTTAAAAAAATCGCCGTGGAAATACGGAAAAATCGCAAACTGGCAGAGCAAAGTCGTCCTCCAAATTCCGGATAGTCAAGTGGATCAATTTCAGCCTTGCCCCCAAATTTATTTTGAGGAATTGCATTTCGTTCGTTAATACACACAAATCTCGAACGAATGTTGAGGTCTCTCCAGTATTAATCAATTTAGATGTTGAACAATTATTTTTTGTAAAGACTTCATTAGCTGGATATTTTGAATCTTTTTTAAAACCTGGCTAAGTAAAGATTCCAAGATTCCTTCTTAAGAAAACGACTGTCAAACAAAAATTAATTGAATTTTCTTATTAGGTTTAGAGCAATTTAAATAAGCCTTCCAATGGGAAACATATTTTCATTGATTCAATTTCCTTATGAATACTCGGCAGGATTTACAGCTTAGCGCCCTTTTGATGAAATAAATCGCCGAGCATAAACGTCAAAAACGCAAACTGGCAGTGCAAAGTCATCCCCCAACTTCCGGATGGTCAATTGGATCAATTTCAGCACTGCCTCCTAACATATTTTGGGGGATGGCAACTCGTTCGTTGATACACACATATCTCGAACAAACATTGAGGTCTCTCCAGTATTAATCAGTATAGGTGTTGACCTCTTCAAAATTTTGCTGGTAACTTTGGAGAATGCAAGCTGTCAATTTTTATGGCTGTAGCTTTGGAACTGAGCGAAACAAGAACGGAGTAGATTGAAATTTTTATTTGTTATTAGGCAGATGACGATGGTGTGGATGAAAGTTATAATTGTGTTTGTGACACATTTGCTGGGCTGTTTAATATTAGTTGAGTTGTGGCGCTATTGCACGTTATGTGGTTTGGTTGGTCTGGGTGCCGTTATTTCTATTAAAACATTTGAAATCGCCGTTGACGCTCCGAATGTATTCTGAGAGTTCGGCGGCGTATTTTTAATATAATTCTATACATATCTGTCAAGTATTTAATATGACTATTGCTTTTCTCCTATGACGTCATATCATAGGGGTTCGAACGTTGTTGAGCAGAAAGCCACAATTAGGATTTCGCTGGGCTTTTGTTCTAGTTTTTACCGATTCGCCTTTACTGCCTACTTTTTCAGGCAATCCGGGTTCTTAAACAAATGATATATGTGGAGAATTGTTCAACCCGACACCAAAGTCTACCGTTGATCCCTGTCCCGAAATCTCGCTAAGACATTTGCATTTTCATTTTGATTGTTTGGACGATTCTCCGGCCAATTTTAAATCAAGTGACTTTTCTGCCCTGATATGTGATTATTTAGTTTTGGACGAGGAACGAAGCGAGAAACTGAGGTGTTTGTATCTTCTTAATATCGTTTTCCATCATCTTTTTGAGTTTTTTTCAAGGCTTATTTTTTCAGGAGGTTGCTTTGATCTTCAGTCAACCACCCTTTATTGTTCAAGTAACCTGTCACTGGTACAGTGTCGTTGTCTAAATAGTGATTTAAATTACCTTCTTTATCGAAATCTAAACTAATTGTCCAATGACTTATGTATTTAAGAAGTGCATTTGCTACTCTACCCTAATGTACTTGAATTGTTGTTACTTTTGTACTTTTTGGTCACAGGCGAAATTGAAAAACATTTGATTGTACTCATTTCTTTAATTTTTATTTGTTGTCTTTGCATGTTATTTTCATGCAAACAAATTATTTTTTCCAATTATGTTTGTTGACGTCGTTTAGACGTTGTTTAGTTGTTTGTTTAAATCTTTCAACGGAAGCAAAGCCTCGGTGACATTGTATCAATTTTTATTGTGATTGAAAAAAAAATTTTAAATTCTGAAAGACAGTGTACATGATCTGAGCGAGTTTCTGGAAAATCCTCCATCAAGTGTATATTCTTCTAAAAATTTCATAACACTTTAACAAATAACTCGTGCAAAGACTTCATCAGCTGGAAATTTTGAATACATTTTTAATATCTGGCAAATAGTAAACCTGGATCGCTTCATTAAGAACGAGACTATCAAACACAATTCAACTGAATTTCCTCATTCGGTTTAGAGCAATCTAGATAAGCCCTCCAATGGGACGCTGGTATCATTGCTTCAAAATCTTTTAAGTTTTCTGCAGGATTTATAGTTTGGCGCACTTTTGATTTTAAAAAAAATCGCCGTGCACATACGGCAAAATCGCAAACTGGCAGAGCAAAGTCGTCCTCCAAATTCCGGATAATCAAGTGGATCAATTTCAGCCTTGCCCCCAAAATTATTTTGAGGAATGGCAACTCGTTCGTTAATTCACACATATATCAAACAAATGTTGAGGTCTCTCCAGTATTAATCAAGTTAGGTAATGAACAATTATTTTTTGTAAAAACTTCATTAGCTGGATATTTTGAAATTTTTTTAAAACCTGGCTGAAAAAGATTCCAGAATTTTTTCCTTAAGAAAGCGACTGTCAAACCAAAAATAATTGAATTTCCTTTTAAGGTTTAGAGCAATATAAATTAGCCCTCCAATGGGAAACTGTTTTCATTGATTCAATTTCTTTACGAATAATCAGCAGGATTTACAGTTTAGCTCTTTTGATAAAATAAATCGCCGAGCATAAACGGCAAAAACGCAAACTGGCAGTGCAAAATCATCCCCCAACTTTCGGATGGTCAAGTTGATCAATTTCAGCGCTGCCTCCTAAAATATTTTGGGGGATGGCAACTCATTCGTTGATACACACATATCTCGAACAATTGTTGAGGTCTCTCCAGTATTAATCAATAAAGGTGTTGACCTCTTTGCGTTTTTGCTGGTCACTTTGGAGAATGCAAGCTGTCATTTTTTAGGGTTGCAGCTCTGGAACTGAGCGAAACAAGACTGGAGTAGATTGAAATTTTCATTTGTTATTAGGCAGATGAAGATGGTATGGATGAAAGTTATAATTCTGTTGTTGACAAACTTGCTGGGCTGCTTATTATTAGTTGAGTTGTGGCGATATTGCGCGTTATGTGATTTGGTTGGTCTGAGTGCCGTTATTTCTATTGAAACCTTCGAAATCGCCGATGACGCTCCAAAGGTATTGTGAGAGTTCTATACATATTTGTCAAGTATTTAATATGACTATTGCTTTTCTCCTATGGCGTCATGTCATAGGGGAGCAAACGTTTTTGAGCAGAAAACCACACTTAAAATTTCGCTGGGCTTTTCTTCCAGTTTTTACGGATTCGCCTTTACTGCCTACTTTTTCAGGCAATCCGGGTTCTTAAACAAATGATGTATGTGGAAAATTGTTCAACCCGACTTTTCTCCCTGATATGTGATTATTTAGTTTTGGGCGAAGCGAGAAACTGAGGTGTTTGTATCTTCTTAGTATCGTTTTCCATCATCTTTTTGAGTTTTTTCAAGGCATACTTTTTCAGGAGGTTGCTTTGATCTTCAGTCAACCACCCTTTTTTGTTCAAGTAACCTGTCACTGGTACAGTGTCGTTGTCTAAATAGTGATTTAAATTACCTTCTTAAGGGAAATCTAAACTAATTGTCCAATGACTTATGTATTTAAGAAGTGCTTTTGCTAGTCTAACCTAATGTACTTGAATTGTTGTTGCTTTTGTACTTTTTGGTCGCAGGCGAAAATGAAGAACAATTGATTGTACTCATTACTTTAATTTTTTTGTTGTCTTTGCCTGTTATTTTCATGCAACCAAAATAATTTTTTTCCAATAATTTGGTTGAAGCCGTTTAGACGTTGTTTAATTGTTTGTTTAAATCTTTGAACTGAAGCAATGCCTCAGGACATTGTATCAATGTTTTTGTGAATGAATAAAAAATTTTAATTTCTGAAAGACAGTGTAAATGATCTAAGCGAGTTGCTGGCAAATCCTTCATCAAATTTTTTTTCTTCCAAAAATTTCATAAAACTTGAACAATTAATTCTTGCAAAGACTTCATCAGCTGGAAATTTTGGATACGTTTTTATTACCTGGCAAATAGTAAACCTGGATTGCTTCATTAAGAACGCGACTATCAAACACATTTCAACTAAATTTCCTCAATCGGTTTAGAGCAATCTAGATAAGCCCTCCAATGGGACGCTGGTATCATTGCTTCAAAGGATTTATAGTTTGGCGCACTTTTGATTTTAAAAAAAATCGCCGTGCACATACGGCAAAATCGCAAACTGGCAGAGCAAAGTCGTCCTCCAAATTCCGGATAATCAAGTGGATCAATTTCAGCCTTGCCCCCAAATTTATTTTGAGGAATTGCATTTCGTTCGTTAATACACACATATCTCAAACGAATGTTGAGGTCTCTCCAGTATTAATCAATTTAGATGTTGAACAATTATTTTTTGTAAAGACTTCATTAGCTGGATATTTTGAATGTTTTTTAAAACCTGACTAAGTAAAGATTCCAATAATTTCTTCATTAGGAAAACGACTGTCAAACAAAAAATAATTGAATTGCCGTATTCGGTTTAGAGCAATATAAATAAGCCTGCCAGTGGGACACTGTTATCATTGCTTCAATTTTTTTATAAATAATCAGCAGGATTTACAATTTGGCGCCCTTTTGATAAAAGATCGCCGAGCATAAACTGCAAAAACGCAAACTGGCAGAGCAAAGTCATCCCCCAACTTCCGGATGGTCAACTGAATCAATTTCAGCACTGCTCCCTAAAATATTTTTGGGGATGGCAACTCGTTCGTTGATACACACATATCTCGAACAAACGTCGAGGTCTCTCCAGTATTAATCAATTTAGGTGTTGACCTCTTTGCGTTTTTGCTGGTCACTTTGGAGAATGCAAGCTGTCAATTTTTAGGGCTGCAGCTCTGGAACTGAGCGAAACAAGAACGGAGCAGATTGCAATTTTTTTGTTATTTGGCAGATGAAGATGGTGTGGATGAAAGTTTTTGCTCCAATCCAGTCGATTTAAATGACAATTGATTTCTACTGGCATTTAAAGCAAAAAAAACAAGTTGAAAGGATTTGTAAGAGCTGCATGCGCGCATTACTCGGAATGTTATATGTTTACCGCGTTATTTTGCTGCAATTTATAACTTTCGGCGTGAAAATTTGCATGAGATGCTACAATCGCGTCACTAATGCGGTTAATTGTTGCGACCAAAAACCTTTGTCATATTTTTTGTGACTGTTGCTGGTGGGTTTTTTGGTTGGCGCAAAAAATATCTATCAATCTTTGTTACATTTGAAAAGCAAAAATAGATAATCCCATCTGGTTGATTTGCTGCGTAAAACTTTAATTGAACGATGTTCTTTCAATGCTGACGATAATGCTCGATGACCAGCACGGATAATATTCAATCAGCCAAATTGCAAAAACAGTCTAATTTTTGATACTAATGCGTCACCAAACATATTAGGGAAAAATGAAGCACATGCAATCGTCTTTCAAGCTTCTTTGATTGTTGTTTTATTACTGCACCTTTACTGGGATGAGAGTCGTTGCATTTGATTCGCCGTTCCATGTATGTTTTAAAGTGTGTTTTCAGTTGCGCGTGCTATTTGGTTTTTGATTGGAAGGAAAGTAGAATCAAGCAAGTCTGCTCTATCATAATAATTGTGCAATAATTGGTATAAACTTCTCAAAGTATTGTACTGAGCCAAAATAAAGATGCTATTTATGTGCTGACAAATTAAAGATTGTTGTTTTTGTTTCCAATGAAAAAAAAATTGTGTGACTGATTTCAAACCCGAGCCGTTTATTTCTGGTACTAGCAAAATGAAAATTAAAAAAGTTATTCCGTAGTGTATCTGTATTGAGTTTGCGGAGACATTTAAAAACTTATTTTATATGATCTGATTTGCTACAATTAATAACTTTTATGACATCCAGAAAACAATATGCGTGTAGTCCATTGCTTTTTGAAAAAGTTGCTGTCATATCTGTTAGAGAGTGCAAACCAGTGATGAATCTATAAATAGCATTAGGTACACAGCTTATAAAATTGAATTTGCAATGGTGTAATGTTTCTGGGTATGAATTAGCTGAGCTCTACGCGTTTGAAAGATACAAAATGGATTAACAAGCTGTTTTGTGAATTGGATTTTGATGTAATTGATGTTGAATTGTATGCATTTTATTTTTAATATTGAGCGATTCGAATAATTCTGTGAGAAAATTGAAATCAAGTAAAAATTTGACAAATTTATCTCTTTTTACGGTGATCGTTATTGGTGATTTGAAACTTCCATCGAAACTTCTGTCCAAATGGATTGTGTGTTTTTCGGAAAATGTTTTTTTCCAAGATCTCTGTTTTCTAATTGCTCTGCGTAAATAGGTACTCTCTCCATTTTTGATGTAAAGAAATAAGTTTTCGTTAAAGAGATTAGGTTATGTGAGTCTTGGGCATTTCAGTTTCTCTTTTTGCGATAAGTTCTGGGGAACTGTCAAATATTTAGTTTTTTTGTGGCATTGAAGTTGAATAATGATATGATCGATTTGACTTTTTACATATTTTAGAGATGTAGTTTTTTATTCTACAATAATTTATAATAATAACATTAATAATAATAATAATAAGAATAATAATAATGATAATAATAATAATACTAATAATAAAAATAACAATCATAAAAAAAATAACAATAATGAATTTCACTAAAATTGGTTTTCACCAAGCTTAGTAAGTCCCTAACGGGGCTTGAAATTAATTTCCTTCAAACACTGTCCATCCATATGGGTACAATTTGTAATTGAAATTCTTCTCAGCTAAATCAAATAGATATTCTTTGACTTCTCCTTTGAATTTGTGAATCCTTTTATGGGTTATAGTTGGGAAAATTACGCACCAGTGACATCGATTTGTTCAAGTCTGTAACTCGTTGGAAAAAATTACATTCCCTTGCGATTACATTCCCTTGAGTATACAATTTTCTTCTCGTTGGATTATGTTTTCGGATGTCCATTTCTTAGTTGCCAAAATTTCTCTGCCTCAAGTGGAAGTTTTCTTGTGAAAACTCTGTTTAAAACTAAGAGATCAAAAAAGACAAATTGATATGTTATCGGTAGTAAATTTACTAAGCCAATCATTGTATTCCTTTTCAGTAAAATGACTGTTTGATTTCATCCGTTTAAACCTTTTTCTCTGAAGCTTTTCCATTTGCCTGTAGATAGTTTTACTGGCGTACCAAAAATTTAATCCAAAAAACAAGATTGCTATTCTATAAATTTTGACTAAGTTGCATTTGACTGACAATTTTGTTTCAATTGGAATTGATCCTTTTAGATAAGCAAGCTTCTGATTGACTTTTAGTAGAACAAAATCTAAGTGATAATCCCATGATAAATTTTCTGCAGTATATATGCCCAAGTCTTTGAAGTGTATTTTCTGTGATATGGTTCATTTGCTGGGAAAACGCAAAATTTTCTTGTTTCGATTTTTACGTAAGGAAAAATGCACGTTTTTAAACTTATCGAAATTGAAGTTTAACCAATTCTCCTTGCTCCAAACAATACCATTTTCAATATCTTTTGAGCTGCATTTGATTGTCTACATTGCTGACGGTTTTTATGTCATCCGCGTATATGTAGAACTCATTGACAATTATTTCGGGTAGGTCGTTTATACAAACGGAATAAAGAAACAATGTAAAAATTGACCTTTGAGGCCCACCGCAGGTGATTGGTCAAAAATCCGCAAGACATTACAATTCTCTGTTGTCGATCAGTTAAATATGACGCAAAAAACCTCAAAAAAAGAAAGCACTATCCATTCCCACTTGACATATTTTTAGAAGTATGATATTATAAATAATGGTATCAAAGGCTTTTGCTATGTCTAGATACACTGTTAATGGCATTTTGTTTGCTTCCAGTAAATCATACAACCTGTTGCAGTAGCGAAGCAATTGATTGATCTCTGAACAATTTTTCCCGAAACCATGTTGCTCTACGCAAAGTTTTTGTTGCAGAAAGATCGAGAACTGTTTTATACACCCTACGCTCAAAAATAGTAGCGACAAGCAGCTAAGCTTGGCAATCGTGTGGTAGTTCCTGATATTTAATTTGCTGCCGCTTTTGAAATGGGGTCGTGCATGCACTTTTTTCAGAAACTGGGAAATTCACATTTGCTAACACATCAACTGAAGAAAAACAAAAGTTGCTTCGAAATGTACGAAAAAGCAGACTTCAGAAATTGTGGGCTGATTCCATCAAAATAACTGGCAACAACCTATGTATTTGATTTTCTCGCTCATAACCGCTTTGATAAACTGAATGTCATCATGAAATATTTCTGGACTTTGATTAAATGGAATAAAAATTTCAGAACCATCTTGACCAAAAACTGAAGCGACATAGTTGTTCAAACATTCTTTAAGGCTCTTGTACCCAAAAACTGTTTTTTCCATGTACACCATTTTCTCAGGCAGAGCTGGCTGTTTGGTTATTTGTCTCATCAATTTATATGCATCGTTTGTTGCCCAGACCTCGCTTTTTTCAACGAAAATTTTCTTGTCATCATTTAGAGAAATGGATAATTCTTCTCTAATTTTTGAAATTTTCTCTGCGTTTTGAAAATTTTTCAAAGCTGTTTCGAGTTTATTGTTTAAATGGGTATTGTTAGAGGTCATGTAAGAAGGCGCATTGTTTCTTCTAGAAATTTTGAGTGGAATTGCAATAGAAGACGCTAGTTCTAATTTATGGTAAAAGTTGTCAACAATATCATCAATTGAGCCAGATGAAGGCATTGAAAATTTAAAATAATCGTAAATTTGTCCCAATTAGCTTTGCCAAGATTTAAATGTTTTCTTAGGCAAGGCTTCTTGCTCAGCATATTCAATCAAAGTTTCAGCTAACAAATCTTGTGATCTGAGAACGATTTTTCCTCTAATTTTTCGCTACAGAAATTAGCATTGTTAGTATAAAAAATATCCAGCGAGCTTGCATGAGACTGCAGTGATGACAGATTTAATTTTTTGTAATCTTTCGAAACTGCTTTTTCGTTTGAACAATTACTACTTTAAGCAAGCCAATCTGTATGAGTGAAGTTAATGTCACCATTTAAAGAGAAATAAAGGATTCAATGGGTCTTGATAATCTTGGACACCTCTGACAATCTCTTGAATGCTTCTGCAGATCAAATCTGAACTGAGTCTATATTTGTTGTCAGTTGGTGGTTTATAAATGGTGATAAAAACGACTGTAACCTCCTTGAAAATGTATAAGCAGCAACAAATGAAATCTGAATTTGTTCGCAGAACCTCCATTTTGCATGATAATGTGTTTCGGTGTGCTATTAGGACGCCCCCATGCGGTCCAAGTTTTCTATCTGATCGCGACTGGATTGAATGTGATTGACAAATTAAGACTTCTTTGTTTTTGATAATTGGGTTTACCCAGGTTTCTGTGAGTCAAATAATATCGGGATTAATAGTTTTCAGGAGGATATCATCCAGCACCATACTTAATTATGAACGACAATTCAACGATAGTACACGCAAAATTTTACTTGATTGTAGTCAACTGAAATCAGGAGAGTTCGTTAGTAGGCGACTTTTTTCTTCTATTCATAAGTTAGTATCAATCATTTCGTTCCTGAAAACAGCCTAGCTGATCTAATTTCAGTATCTGAACTGTTGATATTCATGATTTGAGCAAGTTTAAAACGAAACTCTAGAGCTTGTTTTTCTTGTTCCCGCCTATTTTTTGTTAAAAACTGTTTGCTAAAAATAGTGTCGGCCTTCAGTTTTGAATTTGTCATCATCGTGATTCTACAATTCCAAGTGTTTGAAAGTTTTACAACCAGCGTTTGGGTTGAGCTAAATTTACCCAGACGAAAAATGTCTTTATTTTTACCCAGAGGAAAAACAATTGTTGCATTGTTTCCACTGCGCCGGAAAAGATTGACGATGTTTAGGTTACCACAAATAGTTCTATAGGCTGAGCTGAACGTACAAGCCGAAGGCCCACATATTTTTCATAGGTTTTCCATTTCCATTTCATTGTTAATTGCTAATTCCATTACTTGTTTGAGTGTGATCGTTTATTTCAGCAACTCAAACTGTATTTCACCCTCAAGCATGTTTGCAATAAATTCATCTCGTTTTATAAGCTACTCATGACTACTATGATCTCTTAAGAACTCGTAAAACTTTTCTATGAGTTCTGTTAATTGATTTTGTGTACGCAAAAACTACATGTCGAAAGTTATTTTTCGCCTCCTGGTGAAGATACGTGTCGAGGATATCCCAGAGTCTTTTCATTGTCTTCTTCGATCGATTTCGTAGATTGAATTTTGTGAGCAAAAAACTCTACGTTTCACAGCTTCAAGACACAAATTTGACATTCAAACGGCTTTACTACCACTCCTTTCCAATGGTGGATCTCCACGCAAAAACCTGATGACCTTAATCTATTGGCATTTATTAAACAAGGAGTTCTTTCAAACCCATTCCTGATTCATCAATCTCCTTCATTTCTTCCGTCATTTAATTTTTAGACCGGTTCTGGAGGCAAGGTTAGCTTATTAGGTTTGCTTCGCCAAGAATATTGATCCAAATTCCCTCTTTAGCTGGAATAGCAAGTTTCGTTTTTCTTCAAAACGGCTCGATGCTGAGCAGTGCTTGTTTTTTGGGTTATAACTGCGCCATGGGATACTATTTTTTGTGTTCCAATACATTTTTGAGACGGATGCGTCTCTTTTAAATAGACTAGGACTTCACTAGGACTAGGTCTTCTAGATGTAAAGTATCCTTAGCGAAAACAAGTCTACTGATAAGAAAACTTGATACAATTTAACTTAATATTTATTTAGGCTCAAAGGAGAAACTAGAGACAGAAAGGAATTATATGATTGCTATGCAAGACTCAAATTAGGATGATTAAAACCAGGATGTTTCAATAAGTACATTCACCTCCAGCAGATGCAAAATAGATAAAGTGAACAAATAATTGTTTCCTGAAAACTGTTAGAACTCAAGGTTATCAAATAGCCAAACCGAATGAAATTCTACAAAGGTTCTTTTGTGTAACACACTGTCTGCTGCTTTAGCTCACTCAATGCCACTGTTTTATATTATCTCCACCATCACAAAGATTATTTTTCTTTTTGTTGAAAAAAGTTTCTTGAAAAATTATTTTTTCCTGCTACAGATTACAAAAAATTGTCAAGTAAAAGATAGAACTATATAGATTATATAGATGTTGGAACATGTCAAAATCTGGCAAACTTTCTGCAGTATTCCCTAAAATCGGTTCATTAATGTCTTGAAAACTTTTATTGTGTTGTCAAAGTCAAACCAACATATCGTTATCAAGAATTTGTGATAGCAGCCCTGAAGGCTGTGTTTGCTTTGTTGTGCGGTGGTTTTTATGTAAACGAGAGGAAGAAAGAGAGAAAGAGAAAACGAGAGGAAGAAAGATACTTTTTTGTAATTCTTTCAAAGTTTTGTTCCTTGTTTATTGCACTTGGTAACTTATTACCAAGTGCAGTAAACTTTTTGAAGGCGTAGAAAAGTTTTTGTTTGAAAAACAAATGGCCTGAAATTTAGTTCTTGTTACCTGATGATTTGGAAAATGACTATACTAAATATGCAATACCATTTGTGTTCTAATAGAATGCGAAAACAAAAAAATGTACTGGTTGTTCTTTTTCATCCTCCATGTGTTGCCACTGCAACTACATAGTCATATTAAGAGTTACAGTTTTTTATTTCCAGTTTTAGGTACGGTTATGGCCACATTGTAAAAGGAATAAGAAAAGCTATAACAGCAGCACAATAAAGGCTGGAAAAGAACAGCCACAATTCACGCCTTTTTCTTATAACTTGACAACACTCTTGCAGAAAGAAACTGACTTGAGCAAAAAATAAGGTGTTACTATCTTTTGTACATTCAACATTCTTGAGGAGCGTTGTTCTTGAGCAGTAAATAAAATGTTACTGTAACATGTCACTAAAAATACTTGAGCTTTAACTCTACTTTTTAATACCCCAGCTTCTGGTGTTGCAACACGTAAATACAGGGTACAAAACCCAGCTTGAACTTCATATAAAATTATTTTTCATTAACTGGTCTCAGAAACCTATTTTTTTCGGTTTGTTTCACTATCAGATTTAACTGGAATACATAAAGATATCTCGTGTTGTGTGATCTGCAGCAAACGCAATCCAATTTCATATTGAAAAAATTTAGCAAATATGCGTAAGCCCCGATTTTGTGATGCAGCGGTGAAAAAAATAGCAGAAATATTTTACAAAATCAAACTGCAAAATCATAATATCCCGAACCGCTAAAACGAACTAGGCGGTGTAAAGCTCTTCTTGTTGTAAGTTGGAGAGCGAGCATTACAACTCCATTTTTGGAACGTCCGTTATAAAATTTGGAAAATGAATTTTCGGCCAAGAGTGCGTTTATGAAATGGTTCCAAATAAAATTACCTCCTGAAACTATGTCAGTGGAAACAATTGGGAAGATATGATGCACAAAAATTAAACAAAGATGTAAATTGTCGATTTCATTTTTTTTCTAGTTGAACGTAAGTTGTAAAATGATCTAACTTTTAAAATTTTTTAAGGCTCTGAGCATATTTCTCTGAGAAAGAAGAAACTTCATTTGACCTTCAGTGTACACATACCGTCGGTTAGTGAAGACAGTAGGAGCAAGGAAGCAGTGTCAATTCCTAGAGAAAACCTACTTGATGTGGATGATGTGCTCCCTGGCAGTTCTTCATCCAGTTTCTTCATCAACGACAACGACAGTCAGCTATCGATTTTTCAACAGATTGAGGAAGAGTACTCATTTAAGAGGTCGTCAAGATTAGATACCAGACTAGAAATGAAGTACTTCAACTCTAAGTTCTATTTACAACTTCTTACACACGTCGAACTGGCTCAGGTTGGATCTAAGCGGCATGAGCTTGATAAACAGATAATAGTAGCTTTCTTAACAGACATTGGAACGTCTTGGTACAATTTCTTAACAGAAGAACTTGAAGTACATGCTGATTACTTGTCCGAATTTATATGCAGAGATTTTCGAATGTCAGTTCAAAACTCTCTTCGACATCCGAATTCGACTGACAGCCAAGATATCATTAGAAACCGTTTGGATAAAATACTCGAATTTCTGTTAGAGTATAACCCTTCTATGAATTACCGTGAGCAGGAACTTGGAGATAGTATGAGCGTCTTGGATAGAATATGTGTCTTGGCAGAGCAACAGTTCAAGCAAGAGTTTATCGTGAGAGACCTGGAAACTGCTAAAAGGGACGCACTCATGAGGTTGTTTGGGCGAGGAAATGCTGACAATACTCTTGAGCTAGAAAATGTTGATATTTTGGCAGAAATCATGCTGTACATGGACCATGGAAAACTATTGGAGAAAATGAATTCGTACCTGCAGCAGGGCCATTATCAATTAAGTGCTATGCTTCTCTACAAGAAATTGAAGAAACTTTTCGGACCTGAAATTGTTGCATTAGAAGGCGAAGGGATTCCAGAAAAGTCGGAAGATTCCTCGCAAGTGCAGCAAGTAGTCTCAGTTAGTACTCCGACCTCATCATCGCCCCTAATGTTTCAATAAGCACTGAGGTGAACTCGGAGAACGAAAACTTTGAACCTATACTAATCTGTTGTTATCCCCACCGTGAACTTATCAAACTTCGAAGCGAAGCCGAGTAGTTGAATAAACTTGGAGAGCGCGATAAAATTTGTGTATTAATGATTTTAATAAACTCACGCTCTGCGATAGCAACAGTTGAATAACTTAAAATCCACTGAAATTGAATAGAATATTTTTTCCGCCACTCGCTTCCTAGGTCGTGGAAAGAGTGGCTTAGGAAAACGTCTAATCAATTTCTCTGTGGTCTAATTTATCCAATTGTTGTTATCTCAACGGTAGCTGAAAAAACTCTAGCAACTAGTGGTTGATAAACAAGAGCTGATTGATCACTATTGTTTGCTATTGATCGTGACAAGAAACCATTAAAAGTGAATTTCAAAAAAGTTCTTTTAGTCTTTATCTCACTAAAACTCACATCATGAACTCTTTTTTTAAATTCGATTGATATTTGAGATATTCACAATTAATCTGATAAACTTTTGAATTTAAATAAACAGATATCAAAGTGTTGCTCTGAACTAAAAACGCTAGTTTTAAGATTGTCCTCGTGGTCTCACAATCGTGAGAAAAAATTGCTTAAAAGTTTGAATTTTTATGCCTTTGAATTTAAACTCCATCAATGACGCTGATTGAGTTTAAATTTTCAATTTTGTTAAGTCTTTTTCAAGTTTTCACAATTTTGTGGATGCTAAAATAGTCAACGCAATTGCTAAAAAGCCGCTGCAACAAGTTTAACGTGAATCTTTACTATCACAAATTTTTCTTTGATTTTTCATTTGCACTGCTTTCAAGGACATACAAACACTCTCGAAAAAGAACAATTGGCCCGTTTCGAGCTCGTTTTCAACTTTTTGTGCTTTCCAGCCGGCAGCAAATCAGTGAATTCCTTATGCAAAGGAAACACTATATATAAAAAGAAATAAAATTTTTCAGGATCATTGATATAATATAGATGGTAATAAAGATGGCAACTATTAATCCAAAATCCAAAAATTGCGTCAACTAACTCCAGAAATTCTCTTTGATGCGCAATCAAACATTCAACGTCAATTCAAGCATGTATGTGTTATTTGCTAGCACCCCACCCTTGTGGGGACTATATGCTAAACTGGTTTTCGTGTTGAGTCAGTTTTAGCCGATCGATATACTCATTGTAAGAGTTGTGAGTGGTATCACTAGACAGCCCATCAAGCGAAGATTTTTTTCTCACTTTTTCAGGGGAATTTTTCGGGGTTCAAAATGTTTTGAACATTTGCTTAATTTTGGTTCTTTTATGCACAATTTCCTTAATTTTTGCTCAACTGTTGATCAAGTTCTTCTATAAATATGTCAACATTGTTAACAATATTATTTTTGGTTGAATGTTAAGGATGGAAACGATTTGTTGAACTGTTTGATCCGAGTTTGATGGCTAAAATTTTTGCTAAACTTAAAAAAAATTAGCCTTTATTTCATGAAAAAACGGCGCCAAACATGTTTATTCAACCCACTTTGTCAAAAAATGTTGGAAGTCAATACGTAAAAGCTGTTGGAACAATACGAAACAACTTTTCCACTTTTTTTCCACGCAATGACTATTGTTAAGCCAGCTTCCCATCAAACTATTTTGAAACTAAAAATTCGCTCCATTTAACAAAAGTTAAGAAAAGTATTTACCCAAAACGAAAAATTCATGTTTAGAAACTTTGATAATTTTGTTTGTCAATTTGTATAACAGGCTGAGGTTTGTAACAATTACATAACTTTAAGAAAAGCACAGCGATAGCAAGCACATTTTTGGTGTCACCATACAATTTTATAGACAAACAGCGTTGTGATTGTATTTGGCAGTGCCCATTTCAAAAACGTTTGCAATTTTTTCAAGACAATTACATAAAACCTTTTTTCATTAAAAAATTAAATTAACGAGAGATAAAATTTGCCTTCAGTTTTAGCCCAACAAAATTTTTTAAAGCTTCAGAGAAAAAGTTAGGGTTTTTATGGCTCCGACAATGTGTTTTCGTGAGGATTCATTGAAGTTATCTCGTTTTTCTAGTTTTGTTATTCTTTTGGCGTCCAATGACCTCATCTCATCAATCAGAAGTCCGATTGGCTTACAAAGTAGAAGGGAGACGTTCATGTGTTACGCAGTTTTTTAAGTTTTTTATTTAAAGATTCCAAAACTTTTATATTACAAAATTTCACAGTTTTTCTGTATTTTGCTAAAATTGTCCGTTTATATGCTCACTTTGTCCCTTAAAAGCAAGTCCTACTGTTTGAACGAAAGCCCAGTCAAACATATATAACATTTTCAGCAAGAAAAAAATTACGGTTTTAAAGTCTTTGACATTTTGTGTCAAATATTAACTATTTTTTATTTCTACCTTTACTTGATGTTTTTTTGTAGTCACTTGACATATTCTAAAAATTTTTAAGAAAATAAATGGCGCCTGATGTAGATATACCTAAATTTATATATTAATTTCAATTGATAGTTTTTGTACATTTGATTATTTTTGAACATTGAATTAAAAAGTTTCAAAAACTTCACATATAACCATATGTTATTTTCAGGTTGGATTTTTTTCTTCTTGTCAACTTGTAACTGATAAAACATGTAACTTGTTGTTCTTGTCAACTTGTAACTTGTAACTCATTCCGGACAAGTCCCATACCCCTTCTCGCGAAGCATAAAATATTCTATACTGGTTTCCTTTTTCTACCTAATGACAGGTCCCGTTGAATGACTAAGGAGTTATATGTGAATTTATTTGGTATTTTTCTTTTGAAGGCTAATGATTGTCCTGATAACTTTTGAATTTCTTCTATTCCAAAAAAGTTCGGTAGATATTTGAAGTTTGCGACAATTGGTCCACCTTGTTACCTTATCTGTTAAGAACAAATCCTTTTTTCTTTGTATTGAGGTACAAACTCATGCCATAATTTTAGGTTCTGTCTGATACCTATTTGTTTTGATTGCTAAATGTTTTTCATGAAGCATATAGATATTGATTTCTGCTTTTACTTAATGTCTTTTGTTGTTTCATTTAGCTGTTGGTCGTTCCTATCTCGTAAGCTCATTAATGGCAAGTCTCATTGGTCATCTAATGCTGCATCCTTAGTCAAATTTGTGGTTTGAGTTAAAAAAAATTGTTTACTCATACGTTTTGCTCACCGTCAATTGTTCTCGAACAGTATTTGAATTTTTAGAAGTATAGTTCAAATGAGAATAAGCGAGGTTGGAACTTTACGTGCAAACGCACGTTGTTGAGTTTATATACTATTTGATACGGCTCTGGCTTGAGTAAGAATTAATTCAAATTTAAATGTTGGAATTAGGCCGGAAGCAATTATGATCAAGTATCTCAAACAGGTTTAACACTTCCAGTTCATAGTTATCTTTATTAATTAGCTCTGAAAAGAAAACAATTAGGTTCTATTCATTTTTTTACCTGGCTGGACAACTTGCGAGCATTAGATTATGCTCATTAGGTGGTTGTTTATACGAGGCATAACATTATGCTACTTAACATTTTTGAAAGTTTTGCAACCAGTAGCCTTATAGTTTTTTGGTATTGCGAAGTTTTGACTTCTGAAGAAACCCGTGTTAAATTTTTACCCCAAAAAAGATGTACGATTTGGGGGGTTAATAGAGGGAATTTTTCGCCATTTTTCATCAAAACTCTTACATCATTTTGGGGGGTAATGGAAGTAATTCGATGCAAGAGTGGGGAGTAATGGAGTCAATCTAGAGGGGTGGTAAAATAATGCAAAAGTAGGGGTAATTATCACCCTTGGAAGCCCTGATCTTACATTTTTTAGCCCTCCATACCCGAGGACTGACAGTCTTCTCTATACCCTCAGCCGGATCTCCTTAGCCTCTAATCCATCAATGCTTGCCCAATTCTTGAAGGCCCATCTATGCGAATCTAATCCCTATTACCCTCATTACCCCCTAATCTTACACCGCTCTCCTCCCCCCATAGACAATGGCCCTGCTCTTACATCAGTTTTGAGGGTACTTTGGACACGGGAACTTATCAATATGCCAGAGGCCACTGAAGACAGTATACCAAAATCAGACTTGCTGAAGCAACTTAGATAACAGTTTTTTGCCAATAGTATCATCTTTCAACCACAAACCAATCCAAAAGCTCTTCTTACTGAACCATTTTTACAACAATTTTGAGCTGCTGTGACAAAATTTTCACACGAAAATCTTTACGAGAACCCGGGTCAACGATCATACAACTTTCTTTGATTTCGTACTAGGTCATATATGATTCTTAGTAATCATACTAGGTCATATATGATTTGTATGATTTCTTGGTAGTCATACAAGGACCGTATATGATTTCCTAGAAATCATACAGAGATCATACGAAAAACTCCAAAGACTAAAAACTGTATAATTTTCTATTGAAGATGAAAAAATTTCTTGGAAATCATACAAGATCATATATGACACATAAAACATTGACTGTTGCCACAAGTTCTCGTATAATGTAGTCAAAGGGCTTTTTAAATTATCATATCGCATTTGCAATCCACATTTAATTCTTTGCGTGCGCCAAAAGAATAACTTTGTGGTTTAAACATATTCAGAAAACGAAATTGAGGTCATTTGCAAATTTTTTTCTTGACTATTTTTTATAAATGAGCATTTATAAGTATAAACTGGCTTCAGAGTATGTCAAAAATTTTGTTTTCTAGTTGGACTTACTCTTTTATTTATTGCCCAACTTTGCAAATGATATTGTACTTTATGGTCTTTTGGCGGATCACAATCTGATGCCGGGGTATCACATAGGTGAAGCCCTACAAATAAAAAAAAGAACATAAATGTTGAGATATTGTCAAAAAAAAGATGTATGATTCTTGGTATTCGTACTAGGATCATATATGATTTCTTTGGTTTCATACAACGATCGTACTAAGAAATCAAGTATGGACAGTATGAAATCATATATGATCCTTGCATGAAATCAAAGAAACTTCAACCCAGGAAACTTTAAGTTGTTTCTAGTTAGTAATGAGGTACTGAAAAATTTATTGAACCAATTCTAACGCTAATATGTATTTTAAAGCTTTTATATGAGTTTCCGATTCGAGCAAGCACAGGAAAATAGATCGCGTTTCCTGATATCACTGTTGAGATGAAACAAAAAGCACGACTTAAAATTCATTGGAAAGGAACAACAACAATTTAAATATGAAAAATTGTCTATCTCAGTAATGCAATTTTTTTCGACGCCCTTTCTTTCAAATGTTTCTCTCATAAACCTGTGTGGTTTTCAGTGTAATTTTGGAGTTTGCGTGCATTGTTTCAAAAGAGAACGCATGTTCGACTGCACTCAAAGGTCTAAAAAAAATAAATGAATGCAAAAATTTCAACAACGAGGCCCGGCAATGTTCCAAACTCGCTTATCCACAAACTTCTGTCTATTGTGCACCAATGAGAGCCAAAATTGACTTCCATAATCGAAATAGTTCATAATTTGTTATTTAAACTTTGAGTCTTGAAAAAGGACAAAAATCGGTAAAACGCTCATACCAGTGAGATTAAATTTCTTAATTGCACTGCAATGAACACATAAAGAAACGAAACAATAGACAAAAATCAACTCTAATGCAATTTCTTAACTTGAAAAAAAATATTTTTATCAAATGAACAACTAACTAAAAAAAAACAAAAACTAAGAACCATAAATTAACATCTATCCCATTTTCAAATAAAATCTAACACTAATGAAACGTCTATGTAACTGCGAGTAAGGAAGGGCCACTATTTAGTTTACATTAGATTTTAATTTCTCAATTAGGACTTACAAATGACTGCAGAAGTAGACAAAGCCTCTGCACTCAACCAGAAGAATAAATTTAGCATGCAAAATTTGATCACACAAAAAGAAGAGGTTTCCCAAGGTGTATAATCACGAGATCAGTCAAGATTGAGATGTAAAATTCTGTTCCCAAAACTTATCAAACTATTGTTCTAGCAAATTAGTTGTCACTTCAAATGAACACACATAAAAATACAAGAATTGTTCAGAATTAAATTCCAATTTCACTAAAAAAATGGATGCGAAGATTTGAAAAATCATCTAACGAAACCAAGCACAGAGATTTGAGTATAAATGGAGCAGAACACTTTGCTAATGAGCTTTGTTCAGAAGTCGGAAAAAACAGTTTTGAGGGCAAAAAATCTTTGGAAGCTGTAATTATTATTGAAACGAAATTCAAAACTAATTTGTTGTCAATTAGACCCATTCAGAATCATCAATAAGTCTTCAAGTCCACACAAAGCATCAAAAACGCCTCCTCAGAGAGCACTTCAGAAAAAATGATGAGTACGTTTGGTGTGTAAAGACCAAACTTAACCAAAAGAAAGCTAATGAGAGAAAAAACAAAAATAAACAAAAAAACGTTCTCCAGTTTTATGAAAAGATTGGGCGCAAATTTTATTTATCGATAATTAACTATAAAAGAACACACACTCTTAGATTCAATTATGCCTCAATTGTTGGCGCATTCTGGAGATTCTAAGTACGAGATTGAATAGGGAAAATTAAAACAGTTAGAACTCAAATTTCTGTTATCGTTTTTGAGAAAAACTTTGTCATACATATTAAATTTTTTCAATTATGAGCTCCAGTCATTCATAAGCTTCATTCAAGGCACAGCTTCAAACAATAAGATCTCAAAAATTTACAAAAATTTTACTTAAACGGATAGTTTCAGTGTACTCAAAACAAAAAAATAGTGAAAAGAGACATTAATTAGTCTTAGTATAAATTTCTGTCGTAATAACTTCAAAAATACTTCCTAGTACTTGAAGTTAATGACAATATAATAAGCAAAAAGGAAAACTTTAATAAAAACAACTATTATCAAGGTAACCAAAGTCAGTGGTTGCTCACAGCGCAATTCAGGCATCATCATATATACAACATTAAGACAAACAAAATGCAGTTGTTGTACTCAGTATTTCCAATTCGATTGATTTTCAAAAAATGATGGATAGATATGCAATGCAAAAAAGATTAATACGAGCTGGGTTCAATCTTCTTTATTTCACTGAACAACAGAAACGACAGACATTTTATCAAATTTGATGCAATTTTGAGGACAAATGGACTCACTTGTATATTTATCATTTGGAGAACTTTGTAAATACTATTGATTCTAGTGTTAACATGGTAACTAAATTGGCGCCAAACAAAAAATTTGGCGCCAGTTGTCGCCTTTGATAACGATAGGTTGTGAAGGAATACTCTTTTTTGAGAAAATGGGGTTTATGCAGCAGACAATGTGTTTTTATGGAGTTTATGCAGCAGAAAATTTCCCAAAGCTTACAAGAGAAAAATTTATTTTAGTTAATGCAACAGCACTGTAATAAGCGTTCATTGGATTGTTCTCATGTTTCACGGAAACAATTTTTTTTGGCAGATCACTTCGATTCCGAAGCAAAACTACCAACTAGTGTTATGCCGACTGGAAAAATTTGACAATGAAATATTGCAAGTACCCAAATTTGAAACAATTCATAATCAAAACTTGAAAGTTCTTGTTTCTGTTTTTTTTCTTCAGGGTCAACAAAGAGCAGAATTGTCAGAAAAAAATATCGATACTCAATTAAAATATATCAAAAAAATTATTGTCAACACGCAAACAACAGTAAGCACTATTTTAAATATCAAGTTTTTTGTAACCCGTACAAACCACCATTATCAGTACTACAAAATCTATCAGTCGTAGAAGTAGGCAAAAAATCAGTTCGAGTCTCTACAATTTTGATATACAGACAATGAACGTTAGGTAGTCTACGCTTAGAATTGGCAAAGTTCGATTGGTGTTAGATGGCCAAGGATTCGGATGCCGTAGACTTGAAAGGTTCAGGAAGTTGATCGTTGGAGGCAATAACATGATAAAGAGACCCAGACACTTTACAAAAACCATCTTTTATATGCATGCTCTACGCAAAGTTCTTCGTTACTGTGTAGTCAAAGATAGGTTCATTCGGACATATGAAATAACAAAAATGTTTAGCAAACTAAGGAAAATATTCCGAAACGCTCTCAAGATATGCCTCCACTAATTTGGAAATTAAATTTTTTGTCACTTTTGCTTGCTCTCTTTGTAGTTCATTGTCGTGAACTTTTTGCTCCTCTCCTTGTGCTTTTTTTCGGAATTAATTCCGTGAACAGTTTGTTAACGTCGGTTACTTTTCTTAGCAACTACTCCAGACGACAGATCTTGAATCGTTGCTTTTTTCTGTTCAAAAAGATCTAATTCAGTAACCAAGAGAGATATCCTTTGGCTGAACCAAAATCCGTAGGAGTCCTTTTTTGAACAGCCCTAGACTAATATATGTTTTAGTCGTTTGATATGTTTTCACTGAAGCAACAACAAATTGTTTTCCGGAGCACGAGTTCTCGTGGTGAAAGTAACTAAAACTTTTGAAGGAAAATTTGGGTTTCTCCTTAGTCTTAAATCAAGTGATAAATCAATTGATTCATCTTAGTGATAAATCAACCTACAACCTCACAATCATGGTAATTACACCATAATCGAACGGTATTGTTTCGTTGGGGCTATAATGGAAAAGACACAAAAGTTTTTCGGTGATAACTTTTTTCCATCGCAGAAAAATTCACTTTAAACGGTCACAACATTAGCGAAATTTAAGAAATGCAGATGAATATGAGTTGAATTACAAAGAAAATACAATACCAAAAAAATATTTAACAGTAGTTTTGTTTGGGTGCACTTCAATTTTATTTTGACGATTGCGCACATATGCTAAAATTAGAAATTAAACTCAATCTTGGCCAAGTTTTGTGGGTGCCACACCCGCGTTTCGTCTTCCAGAGATTGAATTCATATTCTCTTTGTTGTTTTTCTCTAATAATTTTCACCAACAATTTAAACACAAATAATCAGAAAGACATTGTACGCTAAACCCTGTTAAATACGGAAGCGTCTTTTTTTAACGGATTCTGTTTTTTATATATTTGGTCAACGCAATACTGATATTTTTAACAAAGAACACGAAAAGTGTTCTTTTTGTCATTATTAATTATATTACTAAGCTGTCAACTGACAACAAAACGTTCGACTAAGAAAAACTTATTGTTTACTACATTACTACTCCAAAGAACCCAATTTTTTTCCCACAATTTCGTCAAAAAATAACACCTAATTGAGCATTGTTTTTTCTACGAGCAAAGTTCAAAGTTTTATCTAAAACATTTTTTTCATCAACTCCATTTTAACTGAGAAAAACTATTTTTTTTAAAAATTTTCTCGAATATTACCAATTATTGCACCTTTTCGACCATTTTTAATCAAAATGTGTGTAAAATTTATTTTGAAATAACATTTAATAAACTCCCGATTTCTGAAGAGTAATTAATCTACCTTGTTTTTACATATTTTAAATTCTACAGAACTGCTTCTTAGCGGCGAAAAACAATTTTGTAAAAAAATTTTATTATCACAAAACGTTTTTGTATTTTTTCCAATTGTGGTCTGTTTTTGACGAAGATTGACTCCAAAAATAGAATTCGAATGAGTATTTCAAACTCTTTAAAAACCTTCAATTTTGCAAAAATTTAATCTGCTTTTCTCCAACAACTTCTGATTTAAGAAAACATTGAGAGCCAATCCAGTTATCACTTATGATCGATGGCTGCTGAGTTAATGCCGAAAACTTAGAAAAACTCTAAGTGCGTGCAAACTTTTATTGAGCTAGTTTTGCGTCATGATAATTTTTACATTAATAACGCATTTTGTCTACCAATTAATTTGTAGATGATTTTGTTTGTCTTAAGTTTTCAGTGACTGATTATTTTTCTATGGGTTCTAGAAATTAGGAAAACAGATGATGTTGGGTATTTTGTAATAAGATCATAAAAATGCACGTAGAGAAAATGCTATAGCAATGAAAACATCACTGCAGTCAAATGTCGATAAATTTTTCCAATGTTACTTGTAGTAATTTTTTAGCCACAGAAAATCCTTCAAATTTTCAATCCTTCGTTGGTCTCATTAGACTAGCAAAAAGTTTTAGAATTTTTAAAAGAAGTCGCAAAATTTTGAAAAATTTTATAAGTTCATTTCATTCACCTCACGAATTTTTCACTAAATCTATCACTCTCACAACACCATTTTCACAAAAATGCAAATTTTGCCAATGAAAATTTTGTTTGTGTAAGGCCGCCTATGCAAAGCCATGGCAAAATTTTCACGGGGCGATAGATCCCTCCGTTAAAATGTCGGCATTTTGACAACTAGAGGACTTTGAGAACTTTTTTCTCGAATACTACCAATTATTGCACCTTTTCGACCATTTTTAATCAAAATGAGAGTAAAAGTTATTTTGAAATAACATTTAATAAACTCCCGATTTCTGAAAAGTAATTAATATACCTTGTTTTTACATATTTTAAATTCTACAGAACTGCTTCTTAGCGGCGAAAAACAATTTTGTAAAAAATTTTTATTATCACAAAACGTTTTTGTATTTTTTCCAATTGTGGTCTGTTTTTGACGAAGATTGACTCCAAAAATAGAGTTCGAATGAGTATTTCAAACTCTTTGCAAACCTTCAATTTTGCAAAAATTTAATCTGCTTTTCTCCAACAACTTCTGATTTAAGAAAACATTGAGAGCCAATCCAGTTATCACTTATGATCGATGGCTGCTGAGTTAATGCCGAAAACTTAGAAAAACTCTAAGTGCGTGCAAACATTTATTGAGCTAGTTTTGCGTCATGATAATTTTTACATTAATAACGCATTTTGTCTAACAATTAATTTGTAGATGATTTTGTTTGTCTTAAGTTTTCAGTGACTGATTATTTTTCTATGGGTTCTAGAAATTAGGAAAACAGATGATGTTTGGTATTTTGTAATAAGATCATAAAAATGCACGTAGAGAAAAAGCTATAGCAATGAAAACATCACTGCAGTCAAATGTCGATAAATTTTTCCAATGTTACTTGTAGTAATTTTTTAGCCACAGAAAATCCTTCAAATTTACAATCCTTCGTTGGTCTCATTAGACTAGCAAAAAGTTTTAGAATTTTTAAAAGAAGTCGCAAAATTTTGAAAAATTTTATAAGTTCATTTCATTCACCTCACGAATTTTTCACTAAATCTATCACTCTCACAACACCATTTTCACAAAAATGCAAATTTTGCCAATGAAAATTTTGTTTGTGTAAGGCCGCCTATGCAAAGCCATGGCAAAATTTTCACGGGGCGATAGATCCCTCCGTTAAAATGTCGGCATTTTGACAACTAGAGGACTTTGAGAACTTTTTTCTCGAATATTGCACCTTTTCGACCATTTTTAATCAAAATGAGAGTAAAAGTTATTTTGAAATAACATTTAATAAACTCCCGATTTCTGAAAAGTAATTAATCTACCTTGTTTTTACATATTTTAAATTCTACAGAACTGCTTCTTAGCGGCGAAAAACAATTTTGTAAAAAATTTTTATTATCACAAAACGTTTTTGTATTTTTTCCAATTGTGGTCTGTTTTTGACGAAGATTGACTCCAAAAATATAATTTGAATGAGTAATTCAAACTCTTTGCAAACCTTCAATTTTGCAAAAATTTAATCTGCTTTTCTCCAACAACTTCTGATTTAAGAAAACAATGAGAGCCAATCCAGTTATCACTTATAATCGATGGCTGCTGAGTTAATGCCGAAAACTTAGAAAAACTCTAAGTGCGTGTAAACTTTTATTGAGCTAGTATTGCGTCATGATAATTTTTACATTAATAACGCATTTTGTCTACCAATTAATTTGTAGATGATTTTGTTTGTCTTAAGTTTTCAGTGACTGATTATTTTTCTATGGGTTCTAGAAATTAGGAAAACAGATGATGTTGGGTATTTTGTAATAAGATCATAAAAATGCACGTAGGGAAAAAGCTATAGCAATGAAAACATCACTGCAGTCAAATGTCGATAAATTTTTCCAATGTTACTTGTAGTAATTTTTTAGCCACAGAAAATCCTTCAAATTTTCAATCCTTCATTGGTCTCATTAGACTAGCAAAAAGTTTTAGAATTTTTAAAAGAAATCACAAAATTTTGAAAAATTTCATAAGTTCATTTCATTCACCTCACGAATTTTTCACTAAATCTATCACTCTCACAACACCATTTTCACAAAAATGCAAATTTTTGCCAATGAAAAATTTGTTTGTGTAAGGCCGCCTATGCAAAGCCATGGCAAAATTTTCACGGGGCGATAGATCCCTCCGTTAAAATGTCGGCATTTTGGCAACTAATTGGGACTTGCATAGAAACCACCAGTATAACACCAAAGACAACATAAATCACTTTGAAAAATTCAAAAGGCAAATGAAACTTTGAGCAGTTTTCAAAATCTTAAGTTCTCTAAAATAAGGTGGGACGTTGGTTAATGTTAATGGGCGTCGGGACAATTTACTCAATTCCATTGTTCCAATGCGATTTACCCAATGCCCTTATACCCAAGTCGCCATTTTACCCAATGCCATTTTACCCAATGCCATTTTACCCAATGCCGTTTTAGCCAATGGAAATTTACCCAATTACAACTTTAATTTACCCTATTATTAAAAATACAGAACGACTATTATTTAGCCAAATTTATAATTAAATGGCGCGTGCTATGAAACTATCACAATCGAACGTGCGATTATAAAACGCTCTATAATTAAATGGCCGTGGGACTTGATATGAAACGATCACAACCCATTATCGGATAATCGAACGAAAAGATCAAGAGCATTGGTTAAGTTGGCTATGGGTAAAATGTCATTGGGTAGAATGGCAGGTTAGGTAAAATGGAATTGGGTAAATTATAATGTAACCTGTAAATCAAATCTTCATCAAAACCTTCATTATAGTATCAGGCTATTTTACAATTTAAATCAAAAAGTAGGGATCATTGAGCTCTGTGAGCAAAATCAGAATGGAACTCATGAATCCTTGCCCTCTCGGGACAATTAATTGCATTCACAAGCAACAAACACTAGGATAAGACCTCGTGCAAAAGCATTAAGTCCCCTAGGTAGCGAGACTTTATTTTTATAAATCTTCAAAAATGTAAATTTAAATTTATAACCACAACAAAAACGTTTGGTTAAATATTTACATTTAAAAAATTGCCTCGTAAATATATGAATAGTTTGGTCTTTTTACTTCAGTAGAAAAATTCCTAAAGCCTCTTACTTGTCTATCTATTGGAACACGTTCATGCAGCTTGACCATTTCGCTGCTTTGTTTTTCCTTAATTTTTTTTAGTTTTTTCTTTTCGGATTTCAAAAGGCAAAAAATTCTACTTCCTAGAAAAAATTTTTGATCATTCTGATCCGGGAACTATCACTCCATTTGAATTGGCACTTATTCTTTGGAAAAAACTGGACAGTTTTGCAGTTTTTGGTCAATTCGTACTTTTCAAAAAACCTGAATGAGGAGTTTTTGGTTTCTCTCTTTATATTGTGAGAGGAAGTCGAAAAATTTAAGAAAACCAACTTTTAATGAAAAACTCTGCTGGTAAAATTTTCTCATTCGATAATATATCTCTTGCACTGTCGAACTTTTGGCGCAGGTTGCAAACCTTTTTCCCCAATTTATTTGTCTATTAACTATCTGAAGTGACATAACCGACACTGATTGAAAAACAACTGCACTGAAATTGAGATGGGACAAAACAAGTGATTTTAATAGATTGATTCTTGCTTTTAATCGTAGAAGATGTCATACTAAGTAAATTGATCTAATAGCATTTGCCATTTTTGTTAACGTTTTGTTTAGCTGAATGTCAAAATTTAGATTGTTATCAATTATTGTACCTAAATAACAACAATTTGTTTTTGGCTCTATGAAAATTCCATTATAATGAAATTGTTCAGTTTTTGATTCACCATTTTTTGAAAAAAACCACAATTTCTGTTTTATCATGGTTCAAAGTTTGCCTTAAAAGCATATTTTCACTCTATAATATATAAATATATATTATGACAGTTATATCTATATATAACTGTCAGTATTTTCAAATACACTGTTAATTTCGCATAAGAGATTTTCATCGGATTTGGAATGACAAATAATGCATGAGTCATCTGCAAACTGTTATACGTCCTCTCTTTTTTCATTTTTTTCTGGAAAATCGTTGATATAAATTATAAAAATTAAAGGTCCGAGAACTGTTCCTTGAGGTACTCCGTGATTGATTGTCAGCCTGTTTGAATATTCAATGCCGTCCTTTACGCATTGTTTTCTGTTACACAAAAATAATTCTAGCATTGCAATTGATTCCGTCGTACTAAATCCATATTTTGTAATTTTTTTTGAGAAAAATTTTGTGAGATATTGAGTTAAAAGCTTCGGCTAAATCCAAGAACACACTAAAAACGGTTTTATTTTCTTCTAACGAAGTGTTCTCTGATTCTGTCAACAATATTACTGTGTCATTCCCTGATTTTCTTTTCACAAACCCAAATTGATTTTTGTTGATTATTTCATACTTTTCAACATGTTCTAGCATTTGTTGGAAAGAAAGTCTTTCAAAAATTTTTGCAAGAGTTGGTGTAACTGAAATATGGTCGTTAGTTTTCTGCTTCCAGTGGATTGCTTTTTTTGTAAATTGGAGTTACATATGCTTCATTAGAACGTCCTGAAAAATATTAGTGATATGCATTTGTTTAATGCAAACCGTAGATATGTTCCAATAGACATTTTGCTACACTTGAAGGACCATGTAGTAAGTAATCCAGGACCCGCTGCTTTGTTTTGTGGAAATTGATCAATTAAAGTAAAAAAATTTTTGTCGTTATTTTTCTGAAAAAAAAATCAGTTTTGTCAAAAAAATAGTCCGGTAGCTCAACATTTTGGGTCTCGCCTTCGTATAACCTATCTTAGAAAAACAAATAATAATGGTGTTAGCGATTTGTTTTTTGTGTTTTAAATTATCTTGGTTGAAACGAATTCTAGAAGTTTGGCTATTTTTATCCTCGTGTTTTATTTTTGTGTTAAGGAACTTCCACTTTTGTGTTTTGATTTCAGAAGATTTTTGAACAATTTCTGTGAATAATTGTTACTCGCTGTTCTAATTGGTCTGTTTGTACTGTTTCTTATTATTTTGTATGAATTATTTTTCTCAACGTCTGCTTTTTCCTTCCAAATATTGAAAAGTATGTGCTTTTCTCTAATAAGATTCAATAGTTCTCTGGATAACCATTTCTTTTTCGTTGATTTTGACGATGGCTTTTCTACTTTAATGGGAGCTATATTATTTTGAACATTTTCAAACATATTTGAAAATTTTTCAAAAGTTGAGTTTGCATTGTTTTGTTGGTACATGGGACTCCAATCCGCTGATGCAATTTTTTTGCTTAGATTAGCTCTAGATTTGCTAGATTTGCTAACATTAGCTTTAGTAAATTTGCTGGTATCCCTATAAAAACTGCGTTTTGTTGTTTTGTTAATCAGTGTCCAGTGACAAAAGGAAGACTTGTGTACAATGATCACTTCCAACTAACTGCTCGACAACAGTCGTATCAAAAATTTGGTGTTTTGTTGTTTAACAGTGATCAATCAGTGTTTAATGATTTCCATTTGTTCAAGTTTGAGTATTTTTATTTACTATCTATCTGGAGCCTATAATTGGAATCGAATTCTCTCAATAATTTTCTTTCTTTTTGATTGAAAAAAATTATGTTATAGTCCCCGAATAGTATTACATTATCTGTAATGGAGTATGCGTCTGAAATTTCTGATGTCAACTCTTCCAGAAAAAAATCGCTTAAGTTTTTGTTGCAACACTGAGAAACGTTTACTTGAAGTTTTTCATTAAACGGTGCTTGTATTTCAAGCCATAGTGATTCAAAAAAACTTCTGTTAATAGAGTTGAGATCATTCCTTATTTTACGTTTGAATGTATTTGGTATCCATATTCCTACTCCACCACTTCTCGTTAACTGCGTCAATTTTGATCTACTTTGATGAACAAAGTCGCAATTGTTGCTTAAAAAATTCAAGGATGTCTTCTGATTATCATTATCCATGTTTCAAAAACAATATAGCATGTTTGTGTGTTCTGCTGCTGCAAAAAATCAGAAACTTCTTCACTTTTGTTGCTAACGCTTCTAACATTTGTATATACAAAACATGGATGCAAGTTTGCATTTGCCTTATGTTTTTTGTAGCCTTCGAATGTTTGTAAATTAAATAATTTAGGCCTTGGATTAGATTTTACATCACCGCAAATTAAAATTAAGTACGTTATAGTTAGGAATTGACATATTAAGTTTAAAGACCAAAATCCAAGACATTATCAACCATTGTTTTGTTTTTAAAAATTTTAATAAATTGAAGTGCTTGAGTGACAATTCATTGAACACTTACACTTTTTATTTTCTGCAAGACAAAACAGGCTAAAAACGCGAGAAATTTCCAATAGGAAAACATTTTTCAAAGTTTCCCAAACGCAATATATCCGATATGACCACTTCCGTTCCAGTTATTGACAACATTATCTACTGGCTGCTTTTTGATTTGTCTCATAGACACGTTACTGACAGAAGGTTGATACCCCACATTTGATATGTATTATTTTGAGCTAAAAACCATTTTCTGAATTCCATTTTTGATTAGGATGAAGGCCATCCATTCGAATATCTGCTTTTTCCAAATTATAGTCCAGAACCTTTATGTCGGTATTTTGAAACTCGCCGCGTAAACCATCTGCTATATCGTCTAAAGCCCGGTTAAATTTGGTTATTTCATTATTGATAGTTTTGCGTCCAAAACTGCCGTTTTTTACCTTGGGTAGTTTACAAATCGGTACATTGTAGGGCTTTTTATTTTATAAACGCACTTCGATAAAAACGACTTCCAACCCTTTAGCGGCATCTTCTCCTGCCGTACCTTGATAAATGGAATTATGCCCTGTATGAATAATCAGACATTCTGCTTTTGTTGATGGAGCATATTTGTCAATGATATTATTGAGGTCTTTTATTGTCGAAGATGAATAAGAATGAATGGCAGCATCATTACTTATACAATTATGGCGAACCAGTTTATACGAGCTGTCAGTAATAATTAACTGTTTTGTGAAACGAGGAACAAATTTTGGATAAAAATGACGGTTGACAGTAGATTTCACGACATCTTTTTCTACTGTTTTTTCGCTAATTAAATTTATCATTCTGACTCCTCAAAAATTGAATCTCAGAGTGAGCTTGATTATAAAGTTCTTTCTGATGTTCCGATTCGAGCTTAAGTCTATCCAATTCTTGGTTATTCTCTTGATTCTTGTTTGCTAAGTTAAGTTACTCCCTTCGTTGATTTCTTAGTTGCATCACCTCGCTTACTAGTTTCTCTTTTGTCAATTTTGACAAACCCGAAATAGTATCTGTCATCCTGTTATCTATGCTTTAGGGTGATTGGTTTTAGTTTTTTGTTCATAAACCGAAAAAAAGAGACTCGCCCTTAAACTGACGCTATATTAAATTAAAAGTTAAATTGGTTTGGTCTCACCAGTTTGAAGTCCAGATATAGAATACCCAATAATTAGGTTTGCTTGTGGAAGAAAAAAAATTGTTAGCTTTATTGCAAAAACAAAAAAGGTCTTTGTCAGATAACGTTCTCAATGAATGGAAGCAGAAAAAATCTGTCAGCGTGTTCGTTCATATAAATTTACGCTGCTGACTGTGCCTTTTGACTTTTGAATTAACAACACATAAAGAAATACATATAGAGGGCAAAAAACATCCAGTTTTAGCAAATGTTTTTTGTCCACAAATCAAAAAGGACCGCGATGTTCAGGCAGATGCTCAATGTCAACAAGACTGGAGCAACCAAGTATACGCTTGTTTCATATACGAATTCTGATTTATGAGCACCAGTTGCATATCTAGCTTCGGAAGTTAAATTAGGGCAGAAAACTAGGTGTATGTTGGCAGAACATGCGGTGTACTTATTTCTTTTGCGTGCAAATCTATTTAAACAACTCATACTAGCCGACTAACTTCAGCTGCTTTCTTGTTTTAACATTTGACAATTTTTTACACTCATCTCTGTAAGAGAGGACCTTAGTTAAAAAACCAGGCACTAAAAGCCGAGGGTATTCTCAACTCAGCAAATAAGTTTTGCGTTATCTGGTGAAAATACACGTGTAACAGAAAGAGCTATATAAAGTTTTAAGCGCCAAATCTGACAAAGCTTGGAATCAGATAGACAAGGACTTAAATTCGTGGCTTTAATTTATCGTCCGCAGCCAGATTTGCTTATTCGTCAGATCAAAAATGTTGGAAATAAGCAGCTGACCACAGAAATTTTCAATTTGATTAAAAATACGTGCGTACCTGTAATGGAAACGCACTTTCATCTTCATTTAACGTTATGTCTTCAATTGTAACATATTTCTTCAACTTCCGTGCAGACGCGAGTCAATTGATCCATTTTTATGCTTAGTTCTTTAAATAATTATCTTAAAAAAATCTTAGGAACTTGTACCCAACACTCATGCCCAAGCGGCCCCTGTCAGGATACTAATTACATGGGGCCGCTAAGATTTATGTTTTCATATAAATAGATTTTATAGCATAAACAGATTTATAACACATATATGAAAAACAATGGTCAGAAAAAATCAAACGCTAAAATCAGAGGGCAGCTCAATTTAGCAGTTTTATCTAAAATTATATCGAAAAAAATACACACAGGGAGCAGTACATGTTAATTGAAGCATTGCTCCTATTTATTGTTTGTCATGATTCTTGCCGTAACTTAGCAGCATTAATAAAGTTAAACATATATTTTAATCTATCAGGAGATACCAGAACCAGAGAAGAAAGGTTAACGAGAGCCAGAGGGCGAAAGGGGAGTATGAGTGAGTGAGGTATGGGGTCGTATGGGCGTGAGTGCTAGCGGTTGCTGCTGGCATACATGCTCTCCATTATGCAAGCCACATTCCCTTTCTGAATGGCTATGCCAAGTCGTTGTGTTAGGTATAAGAATAATTTGCGGTGGCGTCTTTAGGTATATCACCAGTGGCGTCTGAAATGCGGTTGCCGATAGTGCAAAGGAAGGCGAGGCTTGAATTGCCGATCCCTCCTAGGATCTCAACACTGATCGGTTCGAACAGGTAACATGGTGGGAGGTCCAGGCGAGGGAGCGGCCTCTACACCAGGGAACGAGTGTGGCCCCATCTGGCCGGCGACCATCGTTTTGTAAGAGGCCGACAGGCTCTAAGGATGCTGGGATGTTCGCATTGCGCAGAGAGTCGTAGATGACATCGTCGACCAGTTGGTGATGGGCGAAACGAGACTTAATTTTCAGGCACACCAATTGTTGGTTGCCGTAACGGTCTGTGACAGCGCCGCATTCGCATTCGTGCGAAGATGAGATAGGTGCATCTAGACGCAGACAGCGGGCAATGCGGAACTGGTGGTTAGTCAGAGCAAGGTCGAGGGTGTTTGATGGTAGAACATTGAGTCAGTCCCCGGCTCAGAGGCAGGCAACAAAATGGAGGCGGGCTTGATCTCTGAATTCCTCGGTGTTCAAAAGAAAATTGAGCTCTGACCGCAGGATTGGTTGTTACCAATCTTTTTGTCTTATACTCTCGAGGGGAGGTGTCGTCTCATTTAGGACCTTTGCAGTCCATATTTCAATTGCTTCTCTCATGAGGTCGCCATTGATTATTGCTGGTATGGGTCGAAATGAGTCTGGAGCACGATCGGTGAGAGGAGATGTATGCTGCCGTGCATAAGTCCAAACGCAGTGGAATTCCGAGACCAACCGATTTGGTGGGTAGCATAGCTTGCGTCCAGGCGTCCCCCGTAAGTGGAACATTGAGCAGCTTTTCAAGGGAGTCACGGAGCTGCTCGTCAAGGTTTGAGACGAAGTCCGGAAGACGAAACGTGGGGGCAGTGCGAAGGAGATACAGCAGTTTGGGGACTGCGAGGCCGTTCTTGAGAAGGAAAAAGGCCTGCTGGCTGGGAAGGTCAGTGATTCGTTCAGAGAGAACTGACAACAGATAAGTCTTCTCTCGAAGTGCAGCTGCTAGGTCATTGCTTCCAAGTGGGGAGCCTAGTATAGTGTGGCATCGGAGGGGTCGACAACTTTGATACCGGGGCAAAACTTCTCGAAGGCGGTGCAGATGGCGGGCTTGTTCGACCCGATTACAGTGATTTCGCATTTCGAGGTGTTCAGAGACAGTCCGATGGTCTGCGCTGCGCGTGCCAATGATGTTAGATCAGTGCTTCTCCATTTATCGCCCATGGAAAGATGGTCCAGATAACCACATTTAAATCGGGAGACGAGTTGCCGTAGGCTCGGGTGCAACGTTAAGTTGAAGTCGAACGATGCCAGGGCATCGCCCCGTTGGAAACCTTCCTCCGAGAGGATGATTTGTGATCCATGTAGAAGGAAAGAGGGGTGTTCGCAGCTAGAGGATTGAAAATCAGTTCAGGCACATGTTCGGTAAAAGCATCGGCGATGCTATCCCTTCGTAAACCATTGAACGCGTTGCTGAAATCGAGTTTAAGGAAAACATCATCATCTTGGCCAGTGTTGAGGAATGATGTTGCTGCGGGCGTGTACTGCCGACTCGGCGCCATGTGGCATGCCAGCTCCAAGATGCTCTGTGGTAAAATAGTTTGCAAAGCGTCCGGATTCAATTCTGGCTGCGCATTTTGCCTGCAGGCGTCTGAATACCCATCTGACTGCAATCAGGCGCTTGCCGCCATCTTTCCTATCTAGGGCAAGAAGATTAGCTCCAAACAGAACCGGCGCTACGGAACTGTGGACTTTACCACTCAAAATGATGTTGGAAAGGTCCGTTATAGAGGTCAGGACTACTCAAGCATTTCCGGCTTCGTTAGCGGCTCTTGAGGTGATTTCTTTCAAGTGTTGCGGCCTTAGTCCGGTTGGTCCACCGGTCGAGCCGGGGGCGGATAAGTTGATGACCTCCTTCACTAAAGAGGCCTTCACAATTAATAAAAACAACTCTCTTGGGTGACATCTCTCACTAAATAAATCTCGCCGTCGTTTATAACTGAAGGGTTAACAAAAATGTTCTACTTTTACCATTTTGATTCTATAATTAAATTTAAGTATAAATTTTTGACACCCTCGGGTCTTGTGGGCAGCTAGGTGTCAGAGCTCAAAGTCCCTCGGAGAGCAAGATTTTGTTTTCTAATATATAGTGCAGTATTTGGTTAAACATTGGGTTGTAAGACCTCCAATGTTTTTTGTTTTTGTTCCCTCAGGTTAATAAGCGCCTATTATTTGCCAACTTACAAAACAAAGCAAAATAAGGATCTTTTCTGTCTGCCCCTCCCGCGCACGCAATTTTTTACATAGTAACGTGCTATTTAACAACACATAATATATATTTTGGGCTCAAGAAACATTGGCGGCCAAAACAGAATAGATCCCAAATTTTTTGTGCTCTTTAAAAGCATCTTACTATGTAAAAATGAGCACGTCTGCCTGGGGAGTAAAATTTATATGCCCATAAATATGGTGGGGCGAAGCAAAATAGAAATTTTTGCATAATCATTAATGATGCAAACCTAAAATTTGGTCGCTTTGAATATTCGGCAAGTTTCCACAACTAACGTATTTGGGATCATTTCTCTTTGCGCCCCCTGCCCTAGTGTTTCCATGGTTTTTTGCACTCCCTCCCACCTCGCACGTGCCATAGTTTTGCAAAATGATTTCATATGTAATGGAACGTGCTGTTAATTTGGGGCGCATGACGTACGGGGTGGGGCATAAACGAGAAATATCCCATATTTTTGTACAGCCCTAATTTAGAGCCCCTAGTTAGGTTAGGAATCACTTTTTCTTAAATCAGAATTGTTGTAGTCCTATTTTTCCTAATTTTAGTGATCATGTAACGTATAGCCACCTAATTACCATATTTTGTACCATGATTGGGACTAATTTTTTGAGGGGGGCTTTCATTGGAAAGGCCCACCTGATAAACAAAAACATCCTTGGATTTTTAATACTGGGGTCGAACTTCACGTATTTTTCAGCTTTAGTTCTCTATACCACTTGGAACATAAATCGGATCTGTTCTGTATTGACTTGGCAAATCTAAGCCCGAGTCTGATAATATTTGGCAATTCTGAATCCAAGTCTGATTTAAGATATTGCAAACCTAAATCCAATTATTGGCAAATCCAAAATAGATCCCCAAAAACGCCACCAAAATTAGCCGAAATAGGTCCGGAGAATGCCAAAATTATCGACAAAATTTTCGATTTTTGGCTAAAGTTTGGCTTAAAACGACTGACAAACGGCTGAGAATGGCTCAGAAACACCTCAAAATGGTCCAATCTGGGCCCATTGGACATCTTGGGTCACCTGCTCTCAGTTGGTATCAGTTTGTATTAGTCTTCAGGGGCTCCGAGAAAGTGCATAACAGTTAATGCAAAAAGCGTGGCACGTCACAAAATTTTTCGGAATTCGATTTTTTCAACCGATAACCTTTTTAAAGCTGGTTTTGACTTGAGAATCAATTTCCAAGTGTTATCCAAGTATTGGCTAAGACCTGCCAGACATTTAAGACTTTTTTTAGAATTGCCCAGTACTGCTCAGGTTTAGGTGCGCAACCCTAGACCGCTCTGATCAGACCATTTCCCAGACTTTGCCCTCTTATCAGATCATCGTGCAACCCAAAGCCCTCTGATCAGACCGAAGTGCAACCCAAGAAATTTTAAGACTGTAGTGCGACCAAAATACCTTTGATCAGACCTTCGTGCGACTCTAGCGCGACCAACGCTCTCTCTTATCAGACCGTACTCCAAACTTTGTCCTATGATCAGATCATTCCTGAATACATGTTATAATCCGTTGTTATTTGTTTAAATTATTGCGACTACATTGCGACTTTGCCCTCTGATCAGACAGTAGTGCGACAATCGTCCAGACCATCGTGCAACTCAAGCGTTTCCCAGACTATGTATTTTGGGTCGCACCAAATGGTCTGATCAGAGCAGTCTAGGGTCGCGCACCTAAACCTGGGTGGGATAGGTAATAAGGAAAGATCCAAACCGTAATTGGGGGCATAAAAACACTGACCAAAACTGAGTAGATTGAGTATATTCATCTCGAGGCTCTATTCTTCTCCCCTCCCAAGTTTTTTTATACCAGCAATTTCAACTCACATATTGTTATAGAGCACGCTACTGTTTAAAAAATAGCACGTGCTCCTAGGGTCGTAGAAGTTATGTGCCCATAAGCTGGAGTGGGGACATAATACATCCTCTTCCGTAATTTGGGGCTATGCGTAAAAATGAGGGCATCTTTATTTGTCTCAGTAGCACGTGCCTCTACTGAACATTACCATGATTGAATGTACAAATTGCTTCTGAAAATATAAACTTCTTCAATGCTCAAACTTGCTACTCTTTTGCATACCTTTCTTGCGACATGGTGTGTTTCTTTGGGGCCGTGCTGGTCGGAAGATGCGTATTATTCTGGGAATACTTTGCAAGGCCATGGAGAAAGGTAAGCATGTCATTTCTCCCCATTCTATCGTACGTTCTTCCCTGATTAGTAATTCAAAACAATTTAAACCCTCTCAGACTCTAAGAAACAATTTGTCCAGCTTATGACTTAAAGTAACAATTTGTGGATATATGCTTCCACCTTCCCCACATTTAGCGGGCAGATAACTTATACGCCCCTTCCCCCACGTTTGGTTCTATTTTTAACATAGTAACGTGTTATACATAAAGTATAATTTGTATGAAGGGGTATAAAAAACACAGGGGTCTTTCCCATTATAGCCCCCCACCCCCCCCCCCCCCAGCTCAGTGGTCAGATAACCTATAATTCCCCCCATCATGGTAAACATACCATAATTGGGGGGTTTTTTTCATGGGGGTGCTATGATGGGAAAGACCCAAATACAGAGCGCCCTACTGCAATTACAACGGTTATCTTGCAAGACCGTACACGATTCGTGCCTATGACTGGTATCTTGAAAGACCCTGTGAGAGAATGGTAATATTCGAAGAAACTTGCAGAACTCTTACAAGATAACCGTCTTTTTCTGGAAAACAAATATGTTGCAAGACTCTGGTGTGATTATGAAAAATCTTGCATGAGTCTTGTGAGAATCATGCGAGTTATGACAAGATAACTGTTGAATTTGGACTAGGGGAGTACAGAATAGATCCCAATTTGCGTTGATAAATTGCATTTGTATTGTAACGTACACTATGGTACCAGAAGCTACGTACAGCATAATTTGTGCTTTTAAGAGTTAATTTCCCTCAAATAAATTGAACTTTGAAAGTAAATTAGCACCCCCTAGTTTTGTGAAGTAAAAATGTGACGCAATTTTACTCCATCGTTCAATCAAATTTTGAAAAAAATTTCACACCCTTGATCCCTCTGGATAGCGGTTTTGCCTGCCTATGAAGTTCGGATAATACGCAAGGGTTGCTTACCAGATTCCCCAGAGTCAAGTTGATGAACTTGCTCTAAGTTTCATTGTTGGAAGAAAGTTGTCTCAAAAAACGATTTTCACGTTTGTTCAATTATGATTGAGTTTGCATTTGCGCTAAACATTAGAGAAAGAAAATGTGTGGATAAGATGTAATTTCATGACAATTTTTATTTTCTTTTGAGAGCCGGATGGAGTTAATCAAAATTAAATTGGGGTATCTGATATGTAATGGTTAGGTGACTCTGCTTGAAGTCACTGAGAACTTCTGTCGTTTATCAAGAACCGCGAAGCGGTTCGAGATATTAAGTCAGAATTTCTAAGTGAATTCTGCAGAGTCACTTAACCATGTTTAAAACACGAAACGCGCACGTTTTAAAATGACGAAAGTCAACGAAATTAAACTTCTGGCTAAGTAGAAACTTCTGGCATTTTGACTTCTGGCACTGCAGACTTTCGGCATTTTAAAATGTGCACGTGAGTGTTTTAAGTAACCCTTCAGTATTATCTGAGTTTCGGATCTATTCAGTTTCGCCCCCCCTTTTTATAAGCTGATTTTTCTTTTACTGTTTGCCACGCTGTTGTCATTCGGAATGTAGAATTTTCGGATCTATTCTGTTTTAGCACCCCCAGCTTAGTTGGGTAAATATTTTTTTACGCCCCCCCCCCCCCGGCGCACGTGCTAATTGTTTTTACATGGTAACGTGGTATACAACAACATGCAATTTGCAACGGGTGGACGTAAAAAAACATGGGGGCAAAACAGATAAAGTCCAATTTTCATTGACAACAAATAACAAAAGTAACTCTGCAGACATAATAAGAATTTAGTACACAGGATGCATACTTACGTTACCGACAAATAACAAGCTCAAGGCATTATCAGCGATGGAATTCTGTTTTTTGATGAAATGGAACAATGTTCCCTGACTAAAAACAACAAATTCGAGTTAGGTCTTGGGCCACAATACAAATTCAATCCAGTTTCAATCTTTTTTTACAAAACAGTTTCAATCTTTGTTTTTCAACTAGATGGTGTTTTTTTGCAAAAATTGGCTCTTTCCCATTTCAGCCAACCCCATGGAATTATACTCCCCCATTATGGTATAATTACCATGACTGGGAGGATATAACTTTCTGACCACTAAGCCTGTAACGGGAAAAACGTGTAAAGACAACGATTGTCACCGAATTCCCTTATAAAAGGACAGTAAATCATTATATGAAAATATGGCGCGTGCGTCTTGGGGGTGCAAATAATATGCACCCAATAAGCTGAGAGGCACAAACAGAAAAGATCTGAAAACTTTACAAACCGTCTACAAAATTTTTAAGCTAATAACTCGTTGACCCGTTACTAGAGACGTTTTGATGGTATCGTAGGTATTTGATGTGAGAAGTGTCGATTTTTGTCGCTTTTTGGGTATCGTCACTCTGAATTTGATTTAAATACAAAGAAGTACAGCAAAACTAAGTGCGAGGTGCTGCAGCGGAGAAGAATATGGCCAGAGTTGTCTAGGGGTAGTGGGTTCGAGACCATACAAGGATTGTTCCGTTTGCAACTGTTTTTGAACGTCAAAAACTGACCATTCTTACGTTTAAATACCGCCAAAAAACGATCAAAACGACAAAAAAAACGCAAGGGCTTTGATCGGTTTTGGCGAAGTATAACCGACGAACACCGATGATTTCTTATGTTTGAATCCGAAGAAATTTTCAGCGCACCAACCTATGGTCCTCCTAATTGCGGTAATTATACCATAACGGAGGGGCAATAATCAGAAAGACTCCATTATTTAAAGCTGACTTGGCATGTTTGGAATGATTGTTGTTTAAATTGATCGTACAATGACGAAAAGCGGCTGTAGATGGTGCTATTTGGCATGATAATTTTCCCAGGTGTTGCTAAACATTTGGGTTCTTTCCATTTTAGCCCCCCCCACGCATCATATAGCTTTTCATGGATCTTCAACGTTAGTTTACCTTGGTCGCTATATAAAACAGTTTAGTGGTCGAATAAACGTTAAATTACCCCTAAAATAGCGACACTAATTCTGATTTAAGAGAAAAATGATAGCAAATCTAGCTAGGCGCTCTAAATTAGGGCTCTACACAAATAAAGGATCTTTTCCGTTTGCGCCCCCAGTACGTTATACAACCAAAGTTGTGTAGCAGTAGAAATACTGGATGTACACCTCCATCCAATCAGAGACTGAGAAGACACTACTGTCTTTTATATAGAGAGAACTCCACTAACTATAGTCAGTCTATTAGAGTAGTTGCACGATGTGTATACCTCTGACTCCAATGTGTTAACTATTTTATACATCGTTATAATTGAAGTACATCATCAGTGTTTTACTGAGTCGGTTAGTCCTAGCCATCTGAGCTTCTATCTGAGCCACGAAAAACATTATGACGCAAAAAATGTGCAACTCATCCGTGTGAGTTTCAATATTCAAGTACTTTGCTGAAGAAAATTGAGGCACGAAAAAAAATGGTCAAATTTTCTCTAGAAAATTTCGTCCCTGGTAACATAGGCTCGTTACTAGGTACATTAATTTTATGTAAATCTACCTATATACCCTGTTCCTAACCAATTTCTTTTTCCCAGCGGGTGCGAGGCACCTAATTAAGTTAAAGCTACCAGAAATCAATTGGACCCCCAGTAAACCTCCTTTTACTTTGTCTTCTGGTCATCTAATTTCATCACGTCATCGATTGAAGAATTCATAATGGGTTTTTTTCAAAAGGCACAGTTGTGAAAAGAAGTGTAGCATTTTACAAACGCAAGAGTTGTGATTACTGGTTGATAACATTAGTTAGTGGTTGCTATAACTGCTGGTTATAAGTGAAATTGTGGAGGAGAGTTGTTGTCCATTATGGGTGGTTATTCTGGTGCGGATGGCGATGCTACTGAAGAGTCGGTGGCCATTCCGGGGTACATTGACAACTGTTACCAGGTACTATTAGCTAAATAACTAACTAACTAACTATGTAATAACCACCCAGATAACGCCTCCACTAACTCGCGAGAAAAAACCTAGAAATAATTTATATAACTTGTTACTTTTTTCTTCATCTAAAATTTCGAAAACGAGGAAAGCAACCCCAACCAAAAACGAAATCACTAAATTAAAACTTAGATATTAACAAAATGAGCCGTCACACTGACCAAACTTCATCCAACTCAGACACACACTCAGACAAACTACAATTAGCTGTTCTCACATAACTGAACAAGCGTCTCATACGTGAAATGTTACCCTTCCAAATTAAACACTATCAACACCAAGATGAATTAAATTCACTTCTAAACACAGCAAAACAACTCAAATATCACTACTTTTCAGTAGTGCAACAGCCTCTTCTTTCTTTACCAGATAAAGCATCGCAAGTTTCATGAACTGCTTTTTTTTCATACCTTATCGAAATTTATGGAGCTCAACTCACAAAAGGCTCGATTCTTTTTATTTCTGATCCTCTCACAGACACTTATATTTCTCTCATATATGACACTCTATTTAACCCACTATCAGATACACTAGAGTATGGACAGAAATACAACCCTTAGATAGAGAGGGCGTATTTAAAAAGTCCTCCTTGGAGTTTCTTAAACGCCTAGCTTCTCCTCTTAATACTGCTGCCTTAGAGTAACAAAAAAAGCCTACACAAAATGGCTAGAGCAGAAGTTGAAGGTTTCACTCACATTCGTAAAACATATATAAGTTCTGTTAAGGATGCTGACTTAAAAGAAGAAGAGATTATCGATTCTCTTACACTTTCATCTCGGTTTATACACAGATTTTGGAAAAGTATATTAAGACACACATTCCCGGCTACGGGCTACGAAACTAATAGCTGAAACGTAACCACAGTTAATGCCTAAACTACCAGAAACACTACATTATATTTATGATCCACTTTCGTTTTTACAAAATTATGTAACTATCACAGACGTACCGTCGGAAATTATGCAAAAATTATCTATTAACCAAATTAATATTGAAATAAAAAAACTATAACGCGGAAAAACAACCATTTACCTTTACAAACATCCCAGAAAAAACAAACACCTCTCTTGAAGCATCACCGATAGAATGTATTGATACCATGGTCCATTCACAACCCACGGACACTTATGCTAATGAAACTACAGAAACAGACTTTAATTCCACATTATCAGAAAACAGAACACTCTTCTCATCAAATACGGTGAATACATTAATTGATCTTGAAGATCACGGTCAAAATGAAAACCGAAATAACTATAATAACAATATCGCAGATGATACTACTAATAACACAAATATTTATGAAAATCACCAACACAGACCACCTGCGAATTCGACTGAATTAACACAAAATTCAGATCCACTAAATACAACTCTTCCTACTTTACCAAATATAAACACACCTTTACCACACTTAAAAAGACAGAATTCGGTACACTTTAACACTGAACCTGTCATATTAAGTAATTGAAATCAACCAACACTAACTAGTAACCTAACGGAACTAATAACCAAACCTAAAGGATCTTTTCCGTTTGCGACCCCAGTACGTTATACAACCAAAGTTGTGTAGCAGTAGAAATACTGGATGTACACCTCCATCCAATCAGAGACTGAGAAGACACTACTGTCTTTTATATAGAGAGAACTCCACTAACTATAGTCAGTCTATTAGAGTAGTTGCACGATGTGTATACCTCTGACTCCAATGTGTTAACTATTTTATACATCGTTATAATTGAAGTACATCATCAGTGTTTTACTGAGTCGGTTAGTCCTAGCCATCTGAGCTTCTATCTGAGCCACGAAAAACATTGACGCAAAAAATGTGCAACTCATCCGTGTGAGTTTCACTATTCAAGTACTTTGCTGAAGTAAATTGAGGCACAAAAAAAATGGTCAAATTTTCTCTAGAAAATTTTTTCCCTGGTAACATAGGCTCGTTACCAGGTACATTAATTTTATGTAAATCTACCTATATACCCTGTTCCTAACAAATTTCCTTTGCCCAGCGGGTGCGAGGCACCTTATTGAGTTAAAACTACCAGAAATTGATTGGATCCCCTGTAAACCTCCTTTTACTTTGTCTTCTGGTCATCTAATTTCATCACGTTCTCGATTGAAGAATTCATAATATGTTTTTTTTCAATAGGCACAGTTGTGAAAAGAAGTGTAGCATTTTACAAACGCAAGAGTTGTGATTACTGGTTGATAACATTAGTTAGTGGTTGCTATAACTGCTGGTTATAAGTGAAATTGTGGAGGAGAGTTGTTGTCCATTATGGGTGGTTATTCTGGTGCGGATGGCGATGCTACTGAAGAGTCGGAGGCCATTCCGGGGTTACCAGGTTACTGTTACCAGGTACTATTAAGTAAATAACTAACTAACTAACTATTTAATAACCAACCAGATAATGCCTCCACTAACTCGCGAGAAAAAAAAACGTAGAAATAATTTATATAACTTGTTAATTTTTCTTCATCTAAAATTTCGAAAACGAGGAAAGCAACCCCAACCAAAAACAAATTCACTAAATTAAAACTTAGATATTAACAAAATGAGCCGTCACACTGACCAAACTTTATCCAACTCAGACACACACTCAGACGAACTACAATTAGCTGTTCTCACACAACTGAACAAGCGTCTCATACGTGAAGTGTTACCCTTCCAAATTAAACAATATCAACACCAAGATGAATTAAACTCACTTCTTAACACAGCAAAACAACTCAAATATCACTACTTTTCAGTAGTGCAACAGCCTCTTCTTTCTTTACCAGATAAAGCATCGCAAGTTTCCTGAACTGCTTTTCTTTCATACTTTATCGAAATTTATGGAGCTCAACTCACAAAAGGCTCGATTCTTTTTATTTCTGATCCTCTCACAGACACTTATATTTCTCTCATATATGACACTCTATTTAACCCACTATCAGATACACTAGAGTATGGACAGAAATACAACCCCTAGATAGAGCGGGCGTATTTAAAAAGTCCTCCTTGGAGTTTCTTAAACGCCTAGCTTCTCCTCTTAATACTGCTGCCTTATAGTAACAAAATAAGCCTACACAAAATGGCTAGAGCAGAAGTTGAAGGTTTCACTCACATTTGTAAAACATATATAATTTCTGTTAAGGATGCTGACTTAAAAGAAGAAGAGATTATCGATTCTCTTACACTTTCATCTCGGTTTATACACAGATTTTGGAAAAGTATATTAAGACACATTTTCCCGGCTACGAAACTAATAGCTGAAACGTAACCACAGTTAATGCCTGAACTACCAGAAACAATACATTATATTTTTGATGCACTTTTGTTTTTACAAAATTATGTAACTATCACAGACGTACCGTCGGAAATTATACAAAAATTATCTATTAACCAAATTAATATTGAAATAAAAAACTATTACGCGGAAAAACAACCATTTACCTTTACAAACATCCCAGAAAAAACAAACACCTCTCTTGAAGCATCACCGATAGAATGTATTGATACCATGGTCCATTCACAACCCACGGACACTTATGCTAATGAAACTACAGAAACAGACTTTAATTCCACATTATCAGAAAACAGAACACTCTTCTCATCAAGTACGGTAAATACATTAATTGATCTTGAAGATCACGGTCAAAATGAAAACCAAAATAACTATAATAACAAAATTGCTGATGATACTACTAATAACACAAACATTTAAAAAAATCACCAACACAGACGACCTGCGAATTTGACTGAATTAACACAAAATTTAGATCCACTAAATACAACTCTTCCTACTTTACCAAATATAAACACAATTTTACCACACTTAAAAAGACAGAATTCGGTACATTTTAACACTGAACCTGTCATATTAAACAATTGGAATCAACCAACACTAACTGATAACCTTACTAATAACCAATTCAATTAACTCCACAAAAATAAGTGAATTTTGTTAGACATATGAATTCATGAACTCTCAACAAACAATAAATGCCCCAATCACTTATTATTTACAAGCGGCTTCTACACAAACACCGCCAACTGTAGTCCGCCGAAATACACAAATGATATATCCTTATCTGGGAGGCTCAGTGCCAATGCAACAGTCTTTAAGACCGTTTGATGGTACTGATCCTACCTACACAACCGAAGATTTTTTGAATGCTATTACAGCAAATATGGTAATGACAGCAAGACCGGAACAGATCGACTCACCATATCATGAAGCAAAAGCTCTGAAACGAATCGCCGTGATACAAACGGCCTTAATTGGCCTAGCACAACAATGGTATTCACATTTACCACCAGAAATTATAAAAAACTGGCAGACGTTTTGCCGTGAATTTCAAAAGACTTTTGACAATCAACAATTGCAAACACAAGCAATATTATTATAAGAAGGCATCACACGTGCTTCTGCAGAACAAATAATAATTCTAGCACTTAGAATTAAACAAATGACTGGAAAAGTTAATAACTCTTCAGTTATACGTAATGCATAAATGAATGACGCACTTGTAAAAGCACTTGATCCAAAATTAGCTAGACTAAATCTGAAGAAGGTTGCAAAGGACAAATCAACTGCATTGGAACCACAACATCCATTTGCACGTTTAGTAAAAAAAAATACATCAAGAAGACATCAAGAGAACACACATAGATAGACATAATCTAAGCACGAATCGCACTCTTTCCTCGTCAATAAACAATCTTTCTTTAGATATTGGCCATCTCATAGTAGATGATATACACATGATGGAACACGACATTGCACATGGGGTTAACGTAGTACGTCTCAAGTACTCAAATGATCCAAATTTCAAAGAAAAACCACACTTCCTGAAATTCTGTAAAAAAATTTTACCATCTGGACACAGAAATTCCAGCTGTCCTGATAAAAGACAACCAACGCCACTTGAAAATCCCAATTTTCATAAGAAAATCTTTAATCAAGCAATGAAAGGTAATCAAAACCTTCCAAACAAACCACCAAGTAGAAACGGTTCACCATAACCAAGACCCTCCAAATCTCAGAAAAAAACCCACTTATAACACTAATAACACATATTCAAATATTTCTGGACCAAATCCACCTCACTAAAATAGAGATGGAAATCCATTGAGAGGACCCGATAAAAGAGATGGACAACCATTCTCACGCAATCGACTTCGCAATATACGAAACTACATTAACCCACTCTTAGACCAAGAATAAACAGCCAACACAATGTCTAACACAGAAAATACAGAAACACAAAACGTCTCAGAAGAACAACTTCTAGAACAACAATTCAATGATTTACTCTTAGAATTGAGTCAAGATACCCAGGACAAATTTTATTTTGTCAAGAAGAATGTAACATTCTCACAGAAGAAAACATTCTTTCTACATCGTGTAAGAGTAATATTTGGGTATTACATTAATAATATACACACAACAAACAACTGATCATACAAAAAAGTTCCCCACCACACCTCTATAATAGATATAGTTATTATAGTTAATTATAGTTTCTCAATAATGGATATTAGCAATATTGAATATCCTTACTAATCTTTCATCCAAATTCTGATACAAAACCCCAGGAAATTTACTTCTGATTAGATACACTTAATGTACTAAATAATGGTACTTGGAAAGAAATTAAAAAATATCACAAATTACAATTGAAAGCATCAACATTTGTTCTCCCAGCAGCAAATAAATCTACACTTCAATCAAGTGGCACAGTAAAATTTACCCTCTATCCAGATGTAACAGAAAATAGAACTCTCGGGAACACTGCTTTTACACTGATTTTTCAGGTCTCAAATACAAAATTCAACATTCTAGTGACACCATTCCTAGAGAAATACGTTGAATCAATAAAATGTTCGTCTCAAACACTAGAGATAAAACATGACTATGATACAAAGTTTTTGAAAATTTACGACTCCTCAACAAAATCACATCCATACTATTCAGTGTTATTGCCTGTTATTGGTGATCACTCACTATATTTCCAACACTATGAGCAGAGAATCTTAACTTATTCCCTAACGGCAAATGAATACAAAAATAAACATGCAAACAGGACTATTATCTAAAAGTCTGATTTTTCATTTATACCACTTTGTAAAAATATGTCTTTCTCAATAGCGAATATTAGCAATCTTGAAAATCCTTACCAATCGTTTATCCAAATTCTGATGATACAAAACCCCTTGAATCACCCACTAAGACTTGTAAAAGGATTAACTGGATATGCACAACAAGATGTTTCACTCGTTGATCTACACACAACGAAATGCCGCATCAATGAACTCACAGAATTCATGGAACCCTTAAAAGCAACAGCGGTTTTTAAGAAATAGCGAGCAACTAACATCCCTCTCCAGTTACAAGAACGAATATAACTCTTACTCGACATCCTAGCACAGTTTGATATTATTGCACTTGTAAACACAGATTCCCTCACCGCGGGAAACTCATTTTTTAATCCAGTAATTATGCTTAAGGAAGGAGAGTCACTTAAAATTGTCCTAGATGCTCGCCAATTAACCACAATAAGTGACGAAAAAAATGCAGTTGGCCAATAGAGCCAATCCAAATAGTACTCACCCGTATTAAAAGACCGGTTTTCTCTAATCACGACATGAATAGCTTATATAACCCGATGCCGCTAGATAGACCATCACAGCGACTCACAAATTTGTGGACAACAATACCGTTTTAAAAATCTGTTTTATGGTATCTCCATCAACCCGGCAGCTTTTTCCATTTTCTTGAGTGGCATCTTGAAACCAATAATCCGAAAAAAAAACAAATTTTTACATATCTTGATGATCTTTTCATCCAAGATTCTACAACAGACACACAATTGAGCAATATCACAACATTCTAAAAAATGAAAACCTTATATCCGCTCCCGACAAGTTTTTTTTCAAAGAATCAATTGAATTTTTGGGACACCAGAACAGTCACATACATCCACTGAAATCCAAAAAAGATGGATTTTTAAAATTACTACCAACAAAAATTAAAATGGAGATCAAAAATTATAATGGTTTCTCGTTTTCAATTCAAATTATATCTATAATCTACAAGTCATTTGGAGACCCTTTTATATCCAACTCCGTGATACAACAGATTTCAAATGGACCTCAGAATTACCACAAACGTTTGATAGAAAAAAAAAGAAACTTATAGATGGCACAGTTCGCCTCGCAATTCTTAACTCAGAAAAGTCTTTTCATATCCTATGCGATGCTACCAACTATGCATTGGAGCTGCAATTCCCCCAAAAAAATCAATTTGGGAAAATGGAATTAGTCTCAGCAAACTCTCGCTCATTCTCCACCACAGAACTCAGACTTCCAACCATTCTTCGCCAATGTTCAGCAATAATCTCTGCACTTTCGGAATATTAATTCCTCATTCATGGCTCACAACGCCCTATTATTCTGTAATCTGATCACAAACCAATTCTTTTTTGTTCACATAAAATAACCAGACAAACGACAAAGTTTATAAATTTCAACTAATTCTAATGAAATTCCCAAACTTACACACAGTTTGGGCAGAAGGTAAAAACCTTTCATTTCCCGATTTATTAAATCGTTCTTTTACGGCAACAACAAAAGACGAACACCGTCTTCGAACAGGTGAGATCCCCGATCCCATTAAATTCTTTATGACACATAATCAGCGCACTCAACCGATAGAGTGCCATTAGGCTGTGTCAAAATAATATATTAGCACAAAAACTACAGACACTACTGTAGAATCACCACACTTTCCGATATACATAAAAATCAGAGATAATTACTTTAAAGTATAGCTAGAGAAGGATACCTATCTCCCTGTTTGGTATCACGAAATCAAAACTAAGTCACTGCCTTTAGAACGTATTCAGCATAAGTCAAATCTTTAAGCAAAATCATCCGCAGTTGTGCAACACACTGATGTCCCTCTGAACACTAATAAAACAGAACCATTCACACCGTCTATTCAAATGCAAACTACGCAGAGTTAAAAAATGGCATTAAATGTTCACCCCCAGCAGTGGATGATTGCAACAAGATGTTTCACTCGTTGATCTACACACAACGAAATGCCGCATCAATGAACTCAGAATTCATGGAACCCTTAAAAGCAACAGCCGTTTTTAAGAAATAGCGAGCAACTAACATCCCTCTCCAGTTACAAGAACGAGTATAACTCTTACTCGACATCTTAGCACAGTTTGATATTATTGCACTTGTAAACACAGATTCCCTCACCGCGGGAAACTCATTTTTTAATCCAGTAATTATGCTTAAGGAAGGAGAGTCACTTAAAATTGTCCTAGATGCTCGCCAATTAACCACAATAAGTGACGAAAAAAATGCAGTTGGCCAATAGAGCCAATCCAAATAGTACTCACCCGTATTAAAAGACCGGTTTTCTCTAATCACGACATGAATAGCTTATATAACCCGATGCCGCTAGATAGACCATCACAGCGACTCACAAATTTGTGGACAACAATACCGTTTTAAAAATCTGTTTCATGCTATCTCCATCGACCCGGCAGCTTTTTCCATTTTCTTGAGTGGCATCTTGAAACCAATAATCCGAAAAAAAACAAATTTTTACATATCTTGATGATCTTTTCATCCAAGATTCTACAACAGACACACAATTGAGCAATATCACAACATTCTAAAAAATGAAAACCTTATATCCGCTCCCGACAAGTTTTTTTTTCAAAGAATCAATTGAATTTTTGGGACACCAGAACAGTCACATACATCCACTGAAATCCAAAAAAGATGGATTTTTAAAATTACTACCAACAAAAATTATATTGGGTTTCTCGTTTTCAATTCAAACTATATCTATAATCTACAAGTCATTTGGAGACCCTTTTATATCCAACTCCGTGATACAACAGATTTCAAATGGACCTCAGAATTACCACAAACGTTTGATAGAGTAAAAAAGAAACTTATAGATGGCACAGTTCGCCTCGCAATTCTTAACTCAGAGAAGGCTTTTCATATCCTATGCGATGCTTCCAACTATGCATTGGAGCTGCACTTCCCCAAAAAAAATCAATTTGGGAAAATGGAATTAGTCTCAGCAAACTCTCGCTCATTCTCCACCACAGAACTCAGACTTCCAACCATTCTTCGCCAATGTTCAGCAATAATCTCTGCACTTTCGGAATATTAATTCCTCATTCATGGCTCACAACGCCCTTTTATTCTGTAATCTGATCACAAACCAATTCTTTTTTTGTTCACATAAAATAACCAGACAAACGACAGAGTTTATAAATTTCACTAATTCTAATGAAATTCCCAAACTTACACACAGTTTGGGCAGAAGGTAAAAACCTTTCATTTCCCGATTTATTAAATCGTTCTTTTACGGCAACAACAAAAGACGAACACCGTCTTCGAACAGGTGAGATCCCCGATCCCATTAAATTCTTTATGACACATAATCAGCGCACTCAACCGATAGAGTGCCATTAGGCTGCGTCAAAAGATTATATTAGCACAAAAACTACAGACACTACTGTAGAATCACCACACTTTCCGATATACTTAAAAATCAGAGATAATTACTTTAAAGTATAGCTAGAGAATGATACCTATCTCCCTGTTTGGTATCACGAATTCAAAACTAAGTCACTGCCTTTAGAAAGTATTCAGCATAAGTCAAATCTTTAAGCAAAATCATCCGCAGTTGTGCAACACACTGATGTCCCTCTGAACACTAATAAAACAGAACCATTCACACCGTCTATTCAAATGCAAACTACGCAGAGTTAAAAAATGGCATTATATGTTCACTCCCAGCAGTGGATGATTGCAACAAGATGTTTCACTCCTTGATCTACAAACAACAAAATGCCGCATCAATGAACTCACAGAATTCATGGAACCCTTGAAAGCAACAGCAGTTTTTAAGAAATAGCCAGCAACTAACATTCCTCTCCAGTTACAAGAACGAGTATAACTCTTCTCGACATCCTAGCACAGTTTGATATTATTGCACTTGTAAACACAGATTCCCTCACCGCGGGAAACTCATTTTTTAATCCAGTAATTATGCTTAAGGAAGGAGAGTCACTTAAAATTGTCCTAGATGCTCGCCAATTAACCACAATAAGTGACGAAAAAAATGCAATTGGCCAATAGAGCCAATCCAAATAGTACTCACCCGTATTAAAAGACCGGTTTTCTCTAATCACGACATGAATAGCTTATATAACCCGATGCCGCTAGATAGACCATCACAGCGACTCACAAATTTGTGGAAAACAATACCGTTTTAAAAATCTGTTTTGTGGTATCTCCATCGACCCGGCAGCTTTTTCCATTTTCTTGAGTGGCATCTTGAAACCAATAATCCGAAAAAAAAACAAGTTTTTACATATCTTGATGATCTTTTCATCCAAGATTCTACAACAGACACACAATTGAGCAATATCACAACATTCTAAAAAATGAAAACCTTAAATCCGCTCCCGACAAGTTTTTTTTCAAAGAATCAATTGAATTTTTGGGACACCAGAACAGTCACATACATCCACTGAAATCAAAAAAGATAGATTTTTAAAATTACTACCAACAAAAATTAAAATGGAGATCAAAAATTATATTGGGTTTCTCGTTTTCAATTCAAATTATATCTATAATCTACAAGTCATTTGGAGACCCTTTTATATCCAACTCCGTGATACAACAGATTTCAAATGGACCTCAGAATTACCACAAACGTTTGATAGAGTAAAAAAGAAACCTATAGATGGCACAGTTCGCCTCGCAATTCTTAACTCAGAAAAGTCTTTTTATATCCTATGCGATGCTTCCAACTATGCATTGGAGCTGCACTTCCCCAAAAAAAATCAATTTGGGAAAATGGAATTAGTCTCAGCAAACTCTCGCTCATTCTCCACCACAGAACTCAGACTTCCAACCATTCTTCGCCAATGTTCAGCAATAATCTCTGCACTTTCGGAATATTAATTCCTCATTCATGGCTCACAACGCCCTATTATTCTGTAATCTGATCACAAACCAATTCTTTTTTTGTTCACATAAAATAACCAGACAAACGACAGAGTTTATAAATTTCAACTAATTCTAATGAAATTCCCAAACTTACACAGTTTGGGCAGAAGGTAAAAACCTTTCATTTCCCGATTTATTAAATCGTTCTTTTACGGCAACAACAAAAGACGAACACCGTCTTCGAACAGGTGAGATCCCCGATCCCATTAAATTCTTTATGACACATAATCAGCGCACTCAACCGATAGAGTGCCATTAGGCTGCGTCAAAAGATTATATTAGCACAAAAACTACAGACACTACTGTAGAATCACCACACTTTCCGATATACTTAAAAATCAGAGATAATTACTTTAAAGTATAGCTAGAGAAGGATACCTATCTCCCTGTTTGGTATCACGAATTCAAAACTAAGTCACTGCCTTTAGAACGTATTCAGCATAAGTCGAATCTTTAAGCAAAATCATCCGCAGTTGTGCAACACACTGATGTCCCTCTGAACACTAATAAAACAGAACCATTCACACCGTCTATTCAAATGCAAACTACGCAGAGTTAAAAAATGGCATTAATTGTTCACTCCCAGCAGTGGATGATTGCATACCCTAGTCTCCAGAAATCTATAATTAATTCTATAAACAGAGATAAACGATACACTTCTCTATGAAACACTACAACAAGATCCTGTTATCAAACAACTCCTACTTTGGAGGAAATATAAACCCCCCACACCCCTTAACTAACAATCTGAGCAAACAGTGGATTATCACACTATTATCGACGTTTCCCGGATTTTAACATAAACGAACCTCATCATATTTTATATTACACACAAGAAACTAAATCACCAAAAATCTGTTTACCAGTCCCTTTTTATTAACAGTATTTCATATTGCACATTCGCACGACATTTCAGGGCGTCCGGCCGTGGAAAAACATATGATGCAATAACAAAAAACTAATAATATCCAAATATTAAAACCTGGATAGCAATACTTACTCTCACTTCTTTTAGTAGTATTTTATACTGCACATTCTCACCATCTCTCAGGTCACCCCGGCCGCGAAAAAACACACGGTACAATCACAGAAAATTACTATTTTCCAAATACTCATACATGGATTGCAATACTTACACAAGATTGCTTGAACTGCCAAACAAGCAAATTCATGCCAAACCTTCTCATGGCTCCACAACAACCATTTCTAGAATTTTCACCATACTTCAGTCACCGTATTTCAATGGCCACAAAGGATACAATCTCTCCGTCTCCGGATGGAAGTTCTTATATCTATGTTATCGTAGACGCCTTCACACATTATGCTGCTCTCCACCCTTCCCCCAAAAACGATACAGCGAATGCACTCACTGTATTATTTGACCACTGGATCGTTGAATTTGGAATACCCGACATTTCAGTAACACATCTTTACACATCTTTGCCGCACATATAATGTACAATTAAACCACGCACGCCATACGCACCCTGGTCAAACGGACTTGTGGAGAATAGTAATAGCCAATTAAACACGTTTCTCCGCACAGTTTTAAGTTCACATTACAACACATGGTCGCAAAAAAGGCAAACATTTTCTTTTGCATTCAATTCACAAATTAGAACGAATATGAATTTATCACCATATGAACATGTATTCGGCCAGAGGCCTAACAAACCAATAATGTTCAGTCTATCTTCCATTACAGATAGCTTTGGTAATAGTAAAACTTCATCAAATTCTCCATGTAATTCTTTCCCAAACATACAGAAAATGACCATCTCGGTCATCTCCCACAAATTAAGAATTTACAATAAGGAGCCTTTGCACACTGGTTTCTAAATCGTGAAAAGATACACTCAGAAGTTTATTATGAAGTTCACAATAATGCAAACCAAAATAAACGTTTACGCACGTTCATAAGTCGCCGTTTCGGATCGGCACAACCTCTCAAGTTTAATTCTTATGTTTCAATTGTAAATAAATCTCCACAAGTCGGAACACCGAAAAAACAATCCAACCACAAAAAACTGGACTTTATAAAATAATTGGTATTCCCACATTAGTCACATATAAATTAGAGGCTCTCTTAGGTGAACAAATAAACCGCCATCAAAGTAGTATTGTACCATACTACCCTAAAGAACTTTTCGTTCAAGAGCAATGGAGAAATACTTTTCGGACAATTCCTTGTTACAACTTCATCCCAAAAAATCGACTTCTACTGAGTCGAAATATGTCTCGTTTAGTCTAAACAAACCAGAGATACCATCAAATAATGAAATCCAACCACCACCTTGTAGTCCCCCCAATACCCGAATGTAACCCGGAAAACTACAATACAAGAGACACTCGTCTTAGACAAAAACCGACAAAAAATTATAGAGTGTTCATACCTCAGTCGAAAATTTTGGCTTCAAGAAGAGCACACTCCTAAAACATACACACACCACTATTCTAATACGTAAACTTACTTTTCTAGCATTAGTTAGCCGAACACAAATTAGAATAATACACTAAATACCTAGTAAACACAAATCCACTAAAGATACAATTCCCTTGTTCTCTTATACGAGAGGGATATTTAGGATAGTTCATTCACCCCTCTCCCCCTTATACAATTACTTTTACTGGGAAAAATATTAAAGCTCGTTAGTATAGTAAACAAAGCACACGGACTATCTATTCAACTGCTACCCCAGCAGAACCACAAAAACCCCTCCATCAGGAAATGAAAGGAAGGGAATTACAAGCCCTTCCCCACAATAATAAAAGATACTAAATAAACTAAAAATTGAAATAACAACCGACCCACAGCTCGGTCCGGGAAGAAATCCCCAATCTCACTAATTTTCCGAGATATGATTCGGTAAGTTTTTTTCTCCCCCGAAAAAAAGTCCTGGTCAGGCTAAATCGGATCGTCTTAAATCTTTTTACAGACCACCTCTCATGCAACTTAGTTGTCTCTCTTTTTCTCTTCTTTCTTGAATCAAAAACTCACAAGCCTACACTCTCTCAACTTCTCTCAAATTCTTCTACTAAATTCTCTTCTTTCAATCTTTCATTCTCTTTTTAACTAAGAAAAGTGTTAAAACTTATTAAATCTCATCTACACTCTTTCTTCTTTCAAAATTTCTTCTCTCACAGCACAGTTCTTAATCTTCTTTTTAAACAGTTTTAACAGCAAAAAAAACCAGCTCTCAGAAGCATCAACCAAACCTGCTCACAGTAGCTACCACTTCAACACAATCTTCAAACTTTCAGTCTCACAGTACTGAAAGTTCAGCTAGATCTAAGTCCAAAAGCCAGATATGCACCTTACTTCACAGCACAACACCGTACGTTGATACCTTTAGATGTATCCAGAAGTTTAAACCTCAACAAATCCGTTTTCTAGATATTTTCTATAACTTGGATTGTTGCGGCTGCTCAAGAATCTCAGCGGAACCGATATATCACAGCCTGGTTCTCGAGTTTTACGCCAGCCTGGTTCTTCAGTGGGTTCGATTGACTAACGATCTCACAGAAATAATTAGTCGCTCGGACGTATAAAAGGACTGTAACTTTAATTTTGTTGATTGAAGTTAAGAAAATCCTTAGTGATAATCTATGTTCAATCTCGTGCTGAAGTTTGTAAGGCTTCAGCCAGTAGCTAGTAATGTTGCTAACTTCTCGTTAAGTAAGCTCAATTAACTTATAACCCGCAAGATCTTAAGATCTAGCAAAACTTAACAAAAAGACTAAAGTTGTTAAAGAATCAAATTTTAGTCAATATGAGAGCCAACTGCTCTTGGTAACAGTTTCTAATGGTTCTAAATACAATACGGTTTCACTAATCAAACAATTGGGTAAAAGTAAATATTCAAATATTTATCATTTATAACATCATTGGTACTTAATCAAGAAAATGATTTAGGTCATTATTTACATAGTAAATGTCAAATTACTGCAAAATTTACTTTTGTTGACATAAGCACGGATGGTTATTACGCAGCACTAAATGACTCCAATGTACGGTATTTGACCTTTAATGGTCATCTAAAGTATCATAAAATAAACAACTTAAGAAATTTAACAATAAATAACAAAATATCAAAAAATTCCAATTTTGCACCATATAAGTGCTAATAGCCACACTTGTGGGTCTGATGCAATAACTTTCGTTAGGTCCATGAGTAGCTTAGAGGTAACCTTAACCCTCTGCCATAACGTCGGGTTGCTCGGGTTTTGCCTTCCCAAAATCGGGGGGGTGGACAAATTTTCGGTCCCAACTTAATTTTTCAGTTTTGACCATTTTTGAGTTTTGACAAATTTCAAATTTTTTCAGTTTCAAAAGTTATGTCTTGCTATCTGATGGTTTTTCTAGCTCATTTGAAGTGGCGCCAACATCGCCGGCCCTGTTTTCGATCTCGGAAACACCATCGTAGGATACTGGCGCTAACTTCACGACTGGCCGGTTTAGCTCTCCATGTGCCATTTTGACTCTCGCTGATCTCACAACTCCGTCGTTGCCAGTAAAGATCTCAATGATTCGTCCAAGCTTGTATTCACAGCGTTTCACAGAATCATCTACTAGCCACACTAACTCGTCTTCTTTCAGGTTTCGCACATGTTCTTTTGACCACTTCGATCTCTGGTTCCATTGTGGAAGATATTCACGAGTCCATCTTTTCCAGATCATGTCGGCATATGCTTGAGCCGTTCTGAATGATTTTCTCAGGTCGTGGTAGCGTTCACTGGATGGCATGAATGGTGCACTCGCGCTCTCTCGTCCTAGCAAGAAATGATTAGGTGTGAGTGCTGTCAAACCTTCAGGGTCGTCACTTACTGCTGTCAGTGGTCTTGCGTTGAGAGTCTGCTCTACAAGACACATTGTTGTACTGAGTACCTCGTCGGTGAGGCTTCTGTTGTCCAAGATTGCAATCATGACCTTCTTGCAAATTTGAACCAGTCTTTCCCAGATTCCACCAAAGTGAGGAGCTCCGGGAGGGTTGAATTTCCAAACAATCCTTTTCTGTGCTAAGTCACTCTCAATCTTAGCTTTGTCCCACTCGTTCATGAATGCTTTCAGCTCATTGGCTGCTCCAACAAAGTTTGTTCCGTTGTCACTGATGATGGTATTCGGGTAGCCACGTCTTGCAATGAATCTTGTCACCGCAGCTAGACATGACTCGGTGTCCAATGACTGTGCAACTTCGATGTGTACTGCTCTCGTTGTCAGGCAAGTAAAGAGACAGCACCATCTCTTCACGGTACGTCGTAGGAACTTAACTTCGAAGGTTCCGAAGTAGTCGACTCCGGTATGGGTGAATGGGAACACATGTTCATCAAGTCGTTCTCTGGGCAGATCCGCCATCGGTGGTTGAATTGGGTTGGCGTTTCTGTGTCTGCATTTGATACATCTTGACTTGATTTTTCTTAATGCATTTCTCAGCCCGATGATCCAGTATTCTTGTTGGAGCATGTTTCTCACGTACTTTGTGCCCTCATGTAGGTTGTCTCGATGCGCTCTCTCCAACAGAAGTTGTACAACTGGATGTTTTGCGGTTAATAATATTGGATGTTTTGCATTGTAATCAAGGTTTGAATGCTTCAGTCGACCTTTAACTCTAATTGTTCCATCTTCCTCTATGAAGGGTGACAATTTGGCAATGTTTAATGTTTTGGAGATTTCTTTGCTGTTCGCTATAGATTTCGAAACATTCGGGAAGCTTTCGTTTTGAACAAATCGAAACTGTATTTGCTCTGCGTGATGAATTTCGTCTGCTTTGAGGATACCTTTCTGCTTTGTCCTGAACCTCATGCAGTAGGCAATGAAGTTTCTAATTCGGTTGAAGGAACTGTATCGTCTCCAGTCAAATATTTGGTCTAGTTTTGTTTCCGTTGCTACAGTACTCATAACCTGCTCAGGCTCGAGTTCATTCACTTGGCACCACAGCTTTGGCCACTTTTTCTTCATCTGCCTGGAGCCATGCCGGCCCGTTTAGCCATACGGACTCCTTGAGGCCTTCGATGGACATTCCTCTGGTTCCGATGTTGGCAGGGTTTTCGACACCTTTGACGAGTCTCCATTGATCCATCGATGAATTTTCCAATATTTCCGCTGCTCTGTTCGCAACGAATACTTGTTGTTTCTTGTGCGCTGCCTGTAGCCACTGTAGCACTGTTGATGAGTCGGTCCAATGATAGATTTTGTCAATTTTGACATCATGTTCATTGAGTATCTGCTCTCTGAGACGAACTCCATAGACTGCGGCTTGAAGTTCTAATTTCGGTACCGTCATATGTCTGATGGGCGCCACACAACATTTGCCTATTACATATGTCAGTTTTAGCGTTGCTTCATCTTGCAGATATGCCACAATGCACATTGCTTCTCTCAACTCGTCGGTCGAATGATGAGTCGGTCCAATGATAGATTTTGTCAATTTTGACATCATGTTCATTGAGTATCTGCTTTCTGAGACGAACTCCATAGACTGCGGCTTGAAGTTCTAATTTCGGTACCGTCATATGTCTGATGGGTGCCACACGACATTTCCCTATTACATGTGTCAGTTATAGCGTTGCTTCATCTTGCAGATATACCACAATGCACATTGTTTCCTCTGATGCATCTGTAAAGATGTGTAGTCTCAAGTTTGTGCATCCGTTTTCAAAATAAAGTCGATTTATTGACATTGTCCTTATTTCTCTCAACTCAGAGCACCAATCACTGAACAGTTTTGAGTGTTCTGCTCACAACTCTTTGTCCCATGCTTGTCCCATTGCTGCCCAGATGCTTTTGAGTAGAAACCGCATTCGTATGGTGATTGGTGAACATATCCCAAGTGGGTCGAACACTGCTGAGACAAAGGATAGGACAATTCTCTGAGTTATTTTTGCTGGAACTTCTTGCTCAGTTCCACGACAGACTATGAGACTGTCTGTGTCCACATTCCAGTTTAGTCCTAGGATTGAGGATGATTGTGGTTCTGCTTCGAAAGTTTTCACAACTTTCTTTGATCTGTCTGTCTCTGGAATGTGTGACTTGACTTCTTCGTCACTTGTTATCCATTTCGTCAAATTGAATCCACCTTTGATGAAGATGTCTCTGACTTTCTGATAAATTTCAATCGCTTCTTGAGGTGTTCTGACTGACTTGAGGAAGTCGTCCATGTAGAAGTTTCGCTGGACAGCTTTGACAAGATTTTCGTCGTTGACTGCATTATCTTTCGCCACTTGGTGCAAGGCATAATTTGCACAAGTCGGCCAGCTTTTCGCCCCAAAAACGTGTCGTGTGTACTCGTAGATTTCAATTCTCCGCTCTGGATCTTCTCTCCAGAGGAATCGTAAACATCGGCTGTCATCCTTTGGGACAGCTACTTGGAGAAACATTGCTTCTATATCGGCTGATAAGGCTATTTGGTGTTCTCGGAAGCGAAATATGATTCCGATCAAACTCTGCAGCAGGTCTGGCCCAGGTAGAAGTTTGTCGTTTAGGGCTACACCTTGATACTTTGCTGCTGCGTTGCACACTCTTCTGACTTTTTCGGGTTTGTTCGGGTTTATGACGGGATGATGTGGTAAATACCATTGCAGTTTGTCTTCGGTTTCATTCAGTTCAGCTTGATCTACTTTCCGAACGTATCCGGCGTTGATATCTTTGTCGATGGTTTCTTGGTAGCGCTTCTTTAGCGCCTCGTCTTTCTGTAGGCGTCGTTCTAAGGACTTGAGTTGCCCCATTGCAGAGTAGAAGTTGTTTGGTAACTTCACTTCGTCCTCTCGCCACCGAAGTCCAACTTCGTATCTTTCACCATTGAATTGCGTTGTTTGCTCCAACGTCTTGATTGCTTTTTGTTCCTCTTTCGAATGACCGGTGACATCGCAGTTTGAAGCGTAGGACTCGATATCCCACCACTTACGCAACTGGTTTGCTAATTTGTCATCTGCAATTGATGTTGCTGTGGTCGCAAGAGTTGCTGCTTGCTTCGCTGGTAGGGGTCCACTTAAAGCCCAACCAATCTTTGATTTCACTGCCCATGGTGCAGCTTTGTCTTCTGACTTTTTGAATTCAAAAGGGTGATGAATGTCGTAGCAATCTTGTTCAAGAATCACTTGAACATCGTTTAGATTGTAGCTCTGATCTGGTAAATTCCTCAAATGTGGGTAACGGTCTTTCAAATCTTGCAGTTCCACAATATGGTCTCCCAATTTCAGTTTCTTGTGCACATAGAATTGCACTGTTGTCAGTGGTCGAGCGAGACTTCTCATGCGCTGAAACAGCTATCGGCACTATTTCAGTCTTGACATCTTGTGAGCCATGGATCCCTGCTACTGATAGAGATGCTTTTTGGCCTTGGAGTTGGAGTTTTGACACCACTGATTTGTCCACAAATGAGATTGAGGATCCCGAATCACACATTGCTAGTACATTTAGGCTTAAGTCTCTGTTTGTCAGCTTGATTCGTACCACTGGAAGTCCTCCTTGGGTGATGTTAGTTGCTACTGCCGTTGTAGCATCTGAGACATTCTTTGTAGTTTCCTGCTTCGGTAGTTCACTGTGCAAAAGCCTGTTGTGTTGTCTTCCACAGCTGGGTACACTGCATGTCCTGCTTTTGCAGTCCTTCGACATGTGGCCTGGTTTCAAACAATTGAAACACAGTCGGAACTTCTGGACATGCTCTCGTCGTTCATTTACTTTCAGTGATTTGAACTTTTCACACGTCCAAATCGGATGTTGTCCGTCTTTGAAGGGACATTCAAAATTCTTGGGTTTGCTTGACTCTTCAGCGTTTGAAGCAAAGGTACTCGTCTTCGGTTTATCACGGCTTTGAAATTTGTTTCTGTCAAACGACGAGTTTGTCTGTGCTAACAAGTTCTCATGAATTGCAGCTTTGGAGTCAAGCCACTCCTTGAAAATAATCAAGTTATCTCTCAGTAGTCGACGATCTTGCATATACTGCAACCACTGTTCTCTCAGTTGCGGAGAAAGTTTTCTCGTTGTTGAACTTAGCCCTGCTTCTGCTTCTAGATCTGATGTGTATCCAAGTTGAGTCAAGGTGTTCACCACATTTGTAACCACATTTGCGAATTTAACATTGCTCGTAGAATCGTCATGCCGAACTGCAGGATGAGTATGTCTTTTCTTGAATTGCGCGTTGGCTATGAAATCTGATCTGCCGTACTTCTCACAGAGTATATCCCAAGCGTGATAGTATGATTGCGAGCTGAATCCCATTCCCGATATTGCTGCCTTTGCTTGACCCGTGAGACTGGTCTTGAGGTATTGCATCTTTTCTGTATCGCTGATCGGCTTTTGATGAACAACAACATCAAAAAGACCTGACCACTCTGGCCACTCCAGTGGGTCTCCTGAAAACTCAGTCAGTTTTAGTTTTGGCAAGCCACTGGCACCACTGCTTGGTACTGGTTGGTAGATTACGTGGGGAGTGGTGTGATTCATTGTGCTCCTGTTTCTGCTCTCGGCAGACCTGTTCCGAAAGTTGTTAATGGGACTCTGACTCCTGTTTCTGTCTCGAACTGCTGACGTTCGCTGCTGCTGAAACGTCGTCCTTGTCAACGGTGGTGCTGGTGGGTCCGTTACTCTAATTGGTTTACGAACTTCTGGTTTCTTGAGAATGCTCGGTTCAGCCAGTTGCGTTGAAAAAAGCCTTTTGCCTGGTTGGAACAGCGGGGTAGTTTTCGGGTAGGTGCTGAAACGTTTGTCAGCTCTGTCCTTGGTGACATTCGTTGGAGGGTCGATAACAACATTTGGAGAGAGTGGCCGTTGAGGGACAGACTGTTCAGCCCCTGCTTCTGCCCACCTTGCTGTCCTTTCTTGATTTCGTTTTGATCCAACACTTTCTATCTCATCTGCCACTGATCCGGATGCTCTTGAGCTTCCTTTGGTCAGCTCAAGTTTCATACGTCTTTTTTCTTCTTCTTCCTCTGCTTTCTTTCTTTCGTTTTCGAGGGCTCGCTCATGCTGTCGAAAACGCAGTTCGTCTTCTTGCTGTTGCGTCCTCAGACGTAACTGTTGTTCTTGTTGCTGTTGTTGTAACTCAATTCTTGTTCTCGTCGCTGTTGTTGTTGTTGCTGTTGCAAACATAACTCTTCTTGCTGGCGACGAAGTTCTAATTCTTCACGCTCTTGCTCTAACTCCAACTGGCGCTCTCGCAGTTGTTGCTCTGTTTCTTTCTTTGCTTTTAAGTGTTCGAGCTCCATTTCTTCGATCTGTTGCCTTTTTGATGATCGTGAGTTGGCGATACTGGGTTGTTTTCCGCTTCCATGTGTAGCAGAATGCTTGGAAGAGACCTCGTTGTTCTCCTCGTTGTTTTCTATTGCTCCATTACCTGTATCAATTACATTTTCGTCGTTTGGGTCTTTGTCACCAGCCGATGTAGTTGACACTAACGATGTTTGGTTTCCACAATCCTTGCTGAGCCTGTACTGTTTGATCAGGTCTTGGTAGTGACTCCTAGCATTACTGAAATTCGTAAACCCATGGTGACAAGCTTCTGTCTTCGCTATTCGAAGAGCTTCTGCACAAAATTCATCTAGCTTTTCTAATAACCGTTCCGCCTGATCACACAGTATCTGTTTTTCGGATTCGCTTAAATTTTCTGCTTTCAATTTCTCTTCGAGTTCTAACAAATCGTTCGCGATTGGAACATAATCTCCCAATAATTTGTACTCTCTCAGTGTATCTTTCCGGTAGTCGACGAATATTGCGCGACAATCTTCAATGCCTCGGAGATCTGGTACTTTGTCAACTACCCATCGCAAGACCTTCCTCTTTTCTTCTAACATACGCTTGGTGTCATTGTCAAAGCTTTCAAAATACTTTTGTTTTAATAGTAACCTCTGCTGTTGTCGGTTGTCTTCCAAGTTGTCGTATGTCTCGAAGAAACATCGAGAAGCACCTTCGGCCGTCATTGTTTTGCTTTGTGTCATGAAGCCTTCTAGCTCGTTGAGGTATCTGGAGAAGGACTTGAGTAGATCAACTTGCTCTTTCTCTAACGTCTTGAGTTGACCACTCGCCTTCCAATCAGCTGTCTTCCAGTGTCTGTTGGGACTTTTGCTGGCCATCGTTGCAGATTGTGTTTTGGTCCACCAGGTTGAATCGAAGATTCGTTGTTGTTCGTGCTACTGCTGTTGTTGTCCGGGTCGGCGGACCAAATGTTGCGGCTGCTCAAGAATCTCAGCGGAGCCGATATATCACAGCCTGGTTCTCGAGTTTTACGCCGGCCTGGTTCTTCACTGGGTTCGATTGACTAACGATCTCACAGAAATAATTAATCGCTCGGACGTATTAAAGGACTGTAACTTTAATTTTGTTGATTGAAGTTAAGAAAATCCTTAGTGATAATCTATGTTCAATCTCGGGCTGAAGTTTGTAAGGCTTCAGCCAGTAGCTAGTAATGTTGCTAACTTCTCGTTAAATAAGCTCAATTAACTTATAACCCGCAAGATCTTAAGATCTAGCAAAACTTAACAAAAAGACTAAAGTTGTTAAAGAATCAAATTTTAGTCAATATGAGAGCCAACTGCTCTTGGTAACAGTTTCTAATGGTTCTAAATACAATACGGTTTCACTAATCAAACAATTGGGTTAAAGTAAATATTCAAATATTTATCATTTATAACATCATTGGTACTTGTCTCTGATTGGTTAATCAAGAAAATGATTTAGGTCATTATTTACATAGTAAATGTCAAATTACTGCAATATTTACTTTTGTTGACATAAACACGGATGGTTATTACGCAGCACTAAATGACTCCAATGTACGGTATTTGACCTTTAATGGTCATCTAAAGTATCATAAAATAAACAACTTAAGAAATTTAACAATAAATAACAAAATATCAAAAAATTCCAATTTTGCACCATATAAGTGCTAATAGCCACACTTGTGGGTCTGATGCAATAACTTTCGTTAGGTCCATGAGTAGCTTAGAGGTAACCTTAACCGTCTGCCATAACGTCGGGTTGCTCGGGTTTTGCCTTCCCAAAATCGGGGGGTTGACAAATTTTCGGTCCCAACTTGTAAAAAGTTTCAGTTTTGACCATTTTTGAGTTTTGACAAATTTCAAGTTTTTTCAGTTTCAAATGTTATGTCTTGCTATCTGATGGCTTTTCTAGCTCATTTGAAGTGGCGCCAACATGGATCACACATTATATTCACAGACTTGTTGTGAATGTGTTTTTTTATCTTAGAGACATTAATAACAATCACATAGCTCTCTTCTATCTTCCAATCTTTCCACCACAAGCAACACCTAAAATATCTGAACTTCTCTACACATATATTGTATACACTAATAATCTCGACAGTGTCCACGCCTCTTACGATCTTAAAATTATAAAAGAACTTCTTTAAATGGATGAACGATACCAGCAACTCGCAAAACACCAGCTCACAAAGTGAACCCGTATATCCACATGTTATCTTTTCGATCGCTAGGAAAGACTATACAATCACAGAATTGTTAACTGATTTCTCCGCCGATTTTTAGATCTCATCTATCAACACAATGTCATCCCAGCAGAATCACCCTTCGCAGCAATCCGAGGTAGTATACCTATTTAAATTTACTAAAAATTGTTTTTCCATCTTTTGGTCAAAACAAATTATTCTGATAATTGCCACACTTTGGGCCAGAAATTAAAATCACAATTGCGTCTTCTATTCAACAACCCAACACTAACCCAAGTGCTCCCCTAGTCTCAGAATCACCGAGTTGCTCATACAGTGAAGCGACCAAACAATGCAGCCCCAAAAAATAATCATTTAAAATCTTTAAAAAACACGAAGAAACCGAAGAACACCCCTACTGAGTCGTTATTACTACTAAATCTGCAGATAGACCTCGTCCTGCTGGACACTCCCCCACTTTACACCGCAATCAGTAATCCCATATCCACCAATCAAAGTCAAGCGCAAATACACCAAGCGCAAGCACAACAGCAAATACAACAATTAAGCACACAGACTTTATTGCCGCACTGAGGTTTCATTTCAAACGGAACACTGAAACCACCAACCATTATACCTGCTCCACCACAAGCACCACAACTTGAACGGAGTAATTATTCAAACACACCACAATTCTCCACTCAAACAAATAACCTTGAAAACACAAATAAAACCAGCAGATCTGAATTTCCACAGCTAATTCACCCTGTTTCAAATATAGACGATACACCACAAGATATTAGTCTTATCTCAGACAATTCTGTCTCTGACTTACTTAGCTCCCAATTCTCTTCACGTACTGCATCACAAATTGCGAGTGACCCTTTTAATCCGCCACAAGGACCACTAAATAATATTGAACGCTTACTCTCACAAGCTCACTGGAATTATTCATTTAAAATAGTCAACTCATCTCCCTCATTTCAAAGCTCACTACTACTCAGTTTTCAAGTTACACCACCTATAATCACACTTAGTTCAAACTCACCTACATCAGACCCAGATCAACACTCTCGCCATTGTATTGGAAAACAACCCAATACTACCAGGACTTATCCAACTCTACCACTAAAACTTGACCAAAATTTGTTGTTCCGCCAGCTGCAATTTTCGGAGATCATAATAACGGTGAACAACTACATAATTTAGCAAAAACAGCAAATCTCTAAAATTTAAAAGACTGCTCCAGTACAAAAACACAATGTATTTGAACAAGGCAAATTAATTTTTCACCCACAAGCCGCTGCTCCACCTATTTGTTGTGTAAAGACAAACTCATCACCTTTTATCTGCCACAAAATACACTATACATTTGCCAGGTACACGAAAAACACAGCAGGGTGTTTTCTATTCTACGATCCTCGCTCTGGACTTTCTTATGCGTGTCCATTACAAATCTAATTCTCTTATTGGTTAATTTATTTGTTTCAAACTCACTCCCAATAAAAACATTACACAGAAGTAGATAATCACAAATTCTCCACCCCTAAATTAGGAGTCCAACATTTAGTAGTCTCACATTATGATTGTTCCCCACAGCATATCAAAAATATGCAGTTTTACAAGCTCAATAAAATTGGCGAATGTATGATCAAACCGGCAGACTTTCAAATTATTCCTACCCAAGTTTCAATCTTGTCACAAATTTGAACAATTCAAGTACGCGCTTACACCATACATGATATACTCAGCGACAAAGAAAAATTTTGCCACAAAATCTCACAATCTAAAAGAGGCTTCAGGTTTGATCACGATAATTGGTGTGTTACCAATATGGAAAGAACTTTCTTTCCCACGGAAATTGAAGCTTGTAAAGAACTTGCACGCTTTGGTCTCATAAGTGAAATTCCCTATGACCCACAGATAATCCGATTTGATGTACTCAACGATCCAAGCTGGCAAGCTTATATTGAATCCAAACAAGACCGTTTTCAAATCAATCGCTATAGACTTTTCGTTTTCCAACACGGAAACATGGTTTATAATCAATGGGACCATGAATGAATCCGTAATGCCACCGATAATCCATGTTTTCTTGATTTGATAATCCAATTTGACGTACTCGACTATCAACGCTGGTAAGCTAATATTCAAGCCAAAATTGCCGTTTTTAACTCGATCGCTATAGACCTTTCGTTTTCCAACACGGAAGCATGGTTTGTAATCAATGGGACCATGAATGAATCCGTAATGCCACCGATAATTCCTCGTCTATTTGTTCTGAGAAAATCCTGAACACGAAAATCATGTCATCCAAGCATTAGGATGTTCACTCCAATTAACTAACATGATGCTGAGTTCTGACGTTAAATCAGAAAGTATCTATTACGGCAAAACACGCACTAAATGCGGTCTAGAAGGAGGTTACTGCCCTCCAAATCACGCTATTAAAGCAACAGTTATTTGGGAACCAACATTCACAGTCGTACCTTTGACGTTGTTAGATCATATGCACGCATGATTAATTTTCAAAAACGCTATTTTACTAAAACATTCGAGAATAATGAAAGTAATTCTGGTCACAAACACAACGCAAGCATGTATTCTAGTTGTTTTTGAAAACATCTTTTTTGACGAATCGGCACTTTCCTTCTTCGAGGTTCTCACAAGTCCTATTCACAAATGTAACGAAGACCGCCCAGATTATGCTACACAGTACCAGGATATTTTTGATCAATATCAAGAGGGTTTTAATTTTGTCACAAGCAAAGCATCAGTCGAATTTAAAGATGTACACTTAACTATTCCCAATGGAGCACCTTCTCTCATACCATATATTGAAGCAGATATCCTCTATGGATATTTTATTCCACAAGAATCACCTGTGTACCATAAGTTGGAACAATTTGAACTTTTAAGAAAACAAAATAGGTACACCCAAATGTACAGATAGAAGCTAAACTCGATTATATAATTAGCCGAGTCTTACTGGTGATGGACAACACAAGTCTGTCTATTTAAAAAATACACTGTGATTTCGATCGCGATCTTAAACAAGCCGCATTTGTTCTTCTAACACAAAAGTTTCCATTTGTAGGTTATGTCATCACGGGACAGCGAAACACATTAGCTACACTTAAAAGCTCAAAATTATTTTCACTCTTTCAAAGGAATCTTGTTTCATCACCCTTTTATGTATTAGAAAACCAAAGTTTTGAAAAAATTCCCATACTCTACCAAAAACAAACTACAATTTGTAGACCAAGTAACACGTAGGACCTTTCCCTTGTCTATTAAAGCACCATGTATATCAAATAATTTTGTTCAGCAAATTTAAATAGACGCGGAGAGCGATGAATCATACCGCCTAACGCCTTACACAATTAAAGCTCGAATTCCCGTCAGAGTTTTCACGCCTGACGAAGTTGAAAACCGTTTCACGCACGCGGACTTTACTGCACAACAACTTGCCATATATAGTCAATGCGATTGGACTAACTCCATTGATCGAAAGAAGTTTAACCAATTAGCAGATGACGCCGCCAAGAAACTTGAAGTAGCGGAAGCAATAAAATTTGCAGATCTTGCAAAACAAGCACTATTATAAGCACAATTCTCACAATTACAAAGCCAATACAACAACTATTTTAACTAACTCTTTATTAACTGAAAAGAAATTATACTTCGGCGTCTCGATTAGCGTGACCTAATCAACGGCAACTATTTAAAAGAATCCCTCATAGGTCCTTTTGGATGTCCTTGGTACGTATTGAAACAGCCATAATTTGGACTGTTTTTATTTTTTACAGTGCTACTTAGACTTTTTCGTAGCAAATTTAACGCATATAATTTTAATTTACTCTTAGGCCTTAGTATCACATTAGCTAAAATCATCACCTATGGATTTTTTGGAGTATTCTCACAAACAATCTTCCATGTATTACAATCTGACTCAACACAATATAAACCACCATAACCTAAGAAAAGACGGAAACACTCGGTTGATAGTTGCACTCCGCATTCTCAAACTGAATTGAATATCTTACACAGAAAGTTTGACTGTTTCCATAAAACTTTTCATCTCCTGTAAACAATAAATCAAACAAGCACAGAGCATCTACTATCCCCACCTCAATTTACCAATGCTATGAAGTACCGGTGGAATCACATAGGAAACATGATTTCCAATCACTACATTCGCACACTTTTTACCCTAATAAACGCAAGCGCTCGCGTTGCATTTCACTTCCAAAAGACTCTTTCGAGGACGAACCTGTTTATCAGGAAGTCACGGAAGAACTCATCCTAAACCTCCCTAGTACTTGTATCTAACACTCTTTCTTGTTTTAGCGACTCCACAGCAGTCACTACCACAGCACAGGAAGGAGGTTCACCAATTCCTCCAAATGTTGACCCACAGCGTATGACCTCATCATGCTGGAGGTCGATGACATATTGCCCTCACCACTCACACCATTGGTGCTGTGCTACCCCATCCAGTGCCAGAGCCTGTTTGCGAGATGCAAACACCGGCCATCTTCACAATGACCCAATCTTCGCCACAACCATAGTCTCTGGATACGGCAAATTGTGCACGGGTTAACCCACTGTCTTCACCTGCCACTTTCTCATCTTCTTCAGGTGAACTTTACCTGTATATCAAGACTGACGCGAGCACACCCATTGTACCCGTCTGACCGTCAAGCTCGTCTCAGGAGCTGCTCCTTCAAGGAGATCAACCGGTGCCGCAGCCAGCTACAGCCTTTGGAACGATAACTCACACACAGTTCTCGACATTAAAGCCGCCACACCAACCTCCGAATGTCTCCTTTTGGGCTGATGAGGTAAGTACAGCGGAGCAGTCAGGCAGCTCTACGCCTGAAACTGTCGTCCCTAATTGGGAGTATTCTCGTAGGATTCGTTGATCTCGACCACGATCACAACCGCTGGTGTATCCACTACCAGCAATGCCTACCCCTTTCAGACAACGCCCACTTATACCATCATCCATATATGGGCCCACAATTCCAACACTACGACCTCAACCAACTTTCCCTCAGTCTCCTTCTTAAGATCGACCGACATCCACGGACAACAATCAATGTACGGACCTTCTCAACGAAGACGCCTTAGGGGTACGGCACATAGGATTCACGGTACGGACCTACCATCACCACGGTGACCTACCATCACCACGGTGACATCACCACGGTACGGACCTACCATCCCTCCTCTACAACCGCAATCAATTTTCCCACAACCTCCTCTCATCGACAGACCCACGTCGACGGACAATTATCCATGCACCGACACTTCACCCAGAAGACGCCACAGAGCCACAACACACGAGATCTTCCCCATGAGCTCATCTCCAATTCAGGCTTCACAATCGCCTACTCGACACACTGCAAGCAGCCCACGAGGCCCACAGCCCTCATCCTCTCGAGGACAAGATACATGAAATCGTTTTGCCCCCACACCAGGGATTCGAAACAGAGCGCCGGGACCTAGCTTCCGGTTTAACCAATTCACCAATCCGCTAGGCATCGACACAGTTCACGGTGTCCATGTTCCCGAGAGAATAAACTACACATCTACGCCGCCGCAACACACTCTAAAACCAACAGCTAGTTCTTGTTCCCTTGCACAGCTGGAGAACGAGTACGACCAGGAAGGCCGAGACAAAGAACTTCCCTATAATGTCTCCATTTCCCGATTAGTCCCCGCTTCACGGAACGTTTTTGGCATCTGTCAAAGTACTTCTTTACCCTGGCAGATCGCCCGAATGATTACTTAAACAAATTTTTTACACTAGATATCGCTCCCTATCGTATTTACCAAAAATACTACACCTTTTATTAAAGTTTGGTTTTTTACATCCAACACAGATGGATGTGAACAACCAAACTCACAAAGTGAATCGAACGAAGATGCTCCACACAATTAACAATTATTTGTTAGTCCAGCATCACTTTCATAGGACAAACCCTCTTATCCACAAGAATTCGCGTCTTCAGCATGCAAACACTAAATTAACTTCGCCCTAATATATGAACTATAGTAATATAAATCAGCCCAATTATTGCGAATGAACACTCAGAAACTTCGATCCCATCAAGAACTACTTCCTGTTTTCGCCGCTCTTCGCGAAGATAAGTCGTCCAATACTTTGCCCAAATCGAGTATGTCCAATGTGTAGAGGGAGCGGCTACGAAGTGCATGTACGGGCACAACTTCAACCTCCTATACAGGGACTGGATGGCAGACAAATTGCACAATCGAGAATCATCAACAGAGGAGGCACAGATCCTCAACCATCTTCTCGCGTTGCAGCCGCACTGCAACGTCGACCTCTTCCCTCGTGCCCTTGCAGCTTGTCTGGCATGAGATCAGGAATTCCTCGAATTGTTCAGGGATCCTGACAACTGGGCCCCTGATTTCGAATTCAAGTTCAGAACGTAGGCCACAGTCCTACAACTTCGGGCACACTGTCCCACAATAAAAACTCACTGATCATAAAAATTTACTTATAACTCTTATTTTTTCTTTTGTTTCTATTTCTCTTTCTTTGTTTACTCTATTTATTTTATTTGTTCCTTTCTTCTTTGCCACAATTGAAGATTAGTATCAATTCTTTTCTTCTTCCCGCCGGTCGGGGCTCACTAAGCAGCCATTAAATTTAACTCGCAAATTTAATAAGGAAAGTAGCTCACACAGTAGCTAAATTGGTGGATTTTCACCAGAAGGTAAGCTGGTAAATCCGACTGTGGAGATAAACCGAAATTCCCTTGTACAAACCAGATAGAGACTACAGACTACAAGCGATCATCCAACTGGGAACAAATCCTCACTACATGACAATGAGAGCAGCTGGGTACTCTAACAGGACTGACATTACTGGCCAGCATACCCGGTAACTGGCACCCTCACTGGTTCTACAATCAGACGAACCACTCACTGACGACACTAGTCTCTACTTCACTGACAGGGAGTCCTGACGGCACAAGCCACAACTCCACTTCTACGAGAACACTACTCTTCACTCAGCCAAACAACGAGGATGACAAATCCAGCATAATTATAAAACAGTTCACAAATTCAGATTTAAAACTCTTAACCCCGGATGGATGTAGCAGTAGAAATACTGGATGTACACCGCCATCCAATCAGAGACTGAGAAGACACTATTCTCTTTTATATAGAGAGAACTCCATTAACTAGAGTCAGTCTTTCAGAGTAGTTGCACGATGTGTATACCTCTGACTCCGGTGTTAACTCTTTTACACTTCGTTATAATTAAAGTATACCTTCAGGGTTCTACAGAGTGGGTTAGTCTGAGAGATATACGTAAGCCTACTTCGCGCGCAGAAATAAGTAGCCCTAGCTCTTTATACTTTAAAACTGTAAAAAGAGCCCACAACGGGTCTGCATTAACTGGTGCGACCAGTGAGTTAACAAACTCTAACCGTAAAAAGAACTCACACAAAACACCTATTCTCTCTAGCGAAAAAACTTAGAGATCTCTCAACCCTAACAAAAAAAATCACTAAATTAAAACATAGATATTAACAAAACAAGCCGTGACACTGACCAAACTTCCTCCAATTCAGAAACACACACTGTGAGAGTGTGCAAAACGGTGAGAACTGTTATTTCTTGGGAAGGCCCTGAAATTCGAAAAATTTATTCAGTGGTGCTATGGTAGGCAGTAGGGTCTCGGATGTGGTGTGTTCGATTAGTTAAAGAATTATTTTTCCAAATCTACAGGTGAGTTTGATAGAAAAATATATAATTATACAACAAAACTTATGTGGTAAAGTATAATTTCATGGGTGAAACATAAATAATTAAAAGACCCAAAAAGTTGAACAATTTTTTTTTCACGGTTCTTACTGTAGACTGCTGCATTGTTATTACAAGAGTGTGTGTATGTCTTTGTGTGCGTGAGAGTGCGTATGTGTGTGTGTGTTTGTGTGCTTGTGTGTGCGAGTGTGTGCGTATGTGCGGGCGTGACGGGAGTGCGTG